>NC_141592.1:18982275-18984775 GCF_036417535.1 Chlamydotis macqueenii | reverse complement strand
GGGTTAGGGTTAGGGTTAGGGTTAGGGTTAGGTTAGGGTTAGGTTTACTCTTAGGTTAGGGTTAGGGTCAGAGTTTTGTCGGGAATCTGGGGGGAAATGGCGGGATTTTGGGGGCAAATATGGGTTAGGGTTAGGGTTAGGGTTAGGGTTAGGTTAGGGTTAGGGTTAGGGTTAGTCTTAGGTTAGGGTCAGGGTCAGGGTTTTGGGGGGAATCTGGGGGGAAATGGCTGGATTTTGGGGGCAAATATGGGATTTTGGTGCAAAATGCAGGAATTTGTGGCAAAAATGGGGGATTATGGGGGAAGTCGCGGGATTTTGGGGCAAAATGTGGGGTTTTAGGGTTAAAATGTGGGATTTTTAGGGTAAATTGCAGGATTTTGGGGGCGAAATGCGGGAATTTTGGTGCGAAATGGGGCGATTTGGGGCAAAAATGCGGGATTTGTGGAGGAAATTGCGAGATTTTGAGGGGCAAAATGTGGGGTTTTAGGGTTAAAATGTGGGATTTTTGGGGGAAATCGCGGGATTTGGGGGGCAAAATGTGGTAATTTGGTGTGATATCTGTGGTGCTGTAGATGCGCTGCCAATGGCCGGTGAGGAGCAGCAAGAACTTGGCAGGCTGGCACTTTCGGTGTGGGAGCAATCGTCCGACGTTCGTGATTTGTCGGGGTTTTTTCTCAGTGGGTGCCCATGTGCAGCTGGTGGTAATCGTCGAAGCCCTGTTGGTCAGGGAAAGCCCGGAGCCCCGATGTCTGTCGTGCTGTAGATGCGCTGCCAATGGCCGATGAGGAGCAGCAAGAGATTGAAAGGCTGGCACTCAAGGTGTGGGAGGAATCGTCCGATGTTTGTGATTTCTCAGGATTTTTTTCAGTGGGTGCCCAGGTGCAGCTGGTGGTAAACGTCGAAGCCCTGTTTGTCAGGGAAAGCCCGGAGCCCCGATGTCTGTGGTGCTGTAGATGCGCTGCCAATTGCCGGTGAGGAGCAGCAAGAGCTTGTGTTGCTGGCACTTTCGGTGTGGGAGCAATCGTCCGATGTTCGTGATTTTTCGGGGTTTTTTTTTCAGTGGGCGCTCAGGTGCAGCGGGTGGTAAATGTTGAAGCCCTGTTGGTCAGGGTTAGGGTTAGGGTTAGGGTTAGGTTAGGGTTAGGGTTAGGGTTAGGGTTAGGGTTAGGGTTAGGTTAGGGTTAGGGTTAGGTTAGGGTTAGGGTTAGGGTTAGGGTTAGGTTAGGATTAGGGTTAGGGTTAGGGTTAGGTTAGGATTAGGGTTAGGGTTAGGGTTAGGTTAGGGTTAGGGTTAGGGTTAGGGTTAGGGTTAGGGTTAGGGTTAGGGTTAGGTTAGGGTTAGGGTTAGGGTTAGGGTTAGGGTTAGGGTTAGGTTAGGGTTAGGGTTACTCTTAGGTTAGGGTCAGGGTCAGGGTTTTGGGGGGAATCTGGGGGGAAATGGCTGGATTTTGGGGGCAAATATGGGATTTTGGTGCAAAATGCAGGAATTTGTGGCAAAAATGGGGGATTATGGGGGAAGTCGCGGGATTTTGGGGCAAAATGTGGGGTTTTAGGGTTAAAATGTGGGATTTTTAGGGTAAATCGCAGGATTTTGGGGGCGAAATGCGGGAATTTTGGTGCGAAATGGGGCGATTTGGGGCAAAAATGCGGGATTTGTGGAGGAAATTGCGAGATTTTGAGGGGCAAAATGTGGGGTTTTAGGGTTAAAATGTGGGATTTTTGGGGGAAATCGCGGGATTTGGGGGGCAAAATGTGGTAATTTGGTGTGATATCTGTGGTGCTGTAGATGCGCTGCCAATGGCCGGTGAGGAGCAGCAAGAACTTGGCAGGCTGGCACTTTCGGTGTGGGAGCAATCGTCCGACGTTCGTGATTTGTCGGGGTTTTTTCTCAGTGGGTGCCCATGTGCAGCTGGTGGTAATCGTCGAAGCCCTGTTGGTCAGGGAAAGCCCGGAGCCCCGATGTCTGTGGTGCTGTAGATGCGCTGCCAATGGCCGATGAGGAGCAGCAAGAGATTGAAAGGCTGGCACTCAAGGTGTGGGAGGAATCGTCCGATGTTTGTGATTTCTCAGGATTTTTTTCAGTGGGTGCCCAGGTGCAGCTGGTGGTAAACGTCGAAGCCCTGTTTGTCAGGGAAAGCCCGGAGCCCCGATGTCTGTGGTGCTGTAGATGCGCTGCCAATTGCCGGTGAGGAGCAGCAAGAGCTTGTGTTGCTGGCACTTTTGGTGTGGGAGCAATCGTCCGATGTTCGTGATTTTTCGGGGTTTTTTTTCAGTGGGCGCTCAGGTGCAGCGGGTGGTAAATGTTGAAGCCCTGTTGGTCAGGGTTAGGGTTAGGGTTAGGGTTAGGTTAGGGTTAGGGTTAGGGTTAGGGTTAGGGTTAGGGTTAGGTTAGGGTTAGGGTTAGGGTTAGGGTTAGGGTTAGGTTAGGATTAGGGTTAGGGTTAGGGTTAGGTTAGGGTTAGGGTTAGGGTTAGGGTTAGGGTTAGGTTAGGGTTAGGGT
>NC_141592.1:18954775-18964775 GCF_036417535.1 Chlamydotis macqueenii | reverse complement strand
GGAGCAGCAAGAGCTTGTGTTGCTGGCACTTTCGGTGTGGGAGCAATCGTCCGATGTTCGTGATTTTTCGGGGTTTTTTTTCAGTGGGCGCTCAGGTGCAGCGGGTGGTAAATGTTGAAGCCCTGTTGGTCAGGGTTAGGGTTAGGGTGAGGGTTAGGGTTAGGTTAGGGTTAGGGTTAGGGTTAGGGTTAGGTTAGGGTTACTCTTAGGTTAGGGTCAGGGTCAGGGTTTTGGGGGGAATCTGGGGGGAAATGGCTGGATTTTGGGGGCAAATATGGGATTTTGGTGCAAAATGCAGGAATTTGTGGCAAAAATGGGGGATTATGGGGGAAGTCGCGGGATTTTGGGGCAAAATGTGGGGTTTTAGGGTTAAAATGTGGGATTTTTAGGGTAAATCGCAGGATTTTGGGGGCGAAATGCGGGAATTTTGGTGCGAAATGGGGCGATTTGGGGCAAAAATGCGGGATTTGTGGAGGAAATTGCGAGATTTTGAGGGGCAAAATGTGGGGTTTTAGGGTTAAAATGTGGGATTTTTGGGGGAAATCGCGGGATTTGGGGGGCAAAATGTGGTAATTTGGTGTGATATCTGTGGTGCTGTAGATGCGCTGCCAATGGCCGTTGAGGAGCAGCAAGAACTTGGCAGGCTGGCACTTTCGGTGTGGGAGCAATCGTCCGACGTTCGTGATTTGTCGGGGTTTTTTCTCAGTGGGTGCCCATGTGCAGCTGGTGGTAATCGTCGAAGCCCTGTTGGTCAGGGAAAGCCCGGAGCCCCGATGTCTGTCGTGCTGTAGATGCGCTGCCAATGGCCGATGAGGAGCAGCAAGAGCTTGTGTTGCTGGCACTTTCGGTGTGGGAGCAATCGTCCGATGTTCGTGATTTTTCGGGGTTTTTTTTCAGTGGGCGCTCAGGTGCAGCGGGTGGTAAATGTTGAAGCCCTGTTGGTCAGGGTTAGGGTTAGGGTTAGGTTAGGGTTAGGGTTAGGGTTAGGGTTAGGGTTAGGGTTAGGGTTAGGTTAGGGTTAGGGTTAGGTTAGGGTTAGGGTTAGGGTTAGGTTAGGGTTAGGGTTAGGGTTAGGGTTAGGGTTAGGGTTTAGGGTTAGGGTTAGGGTTAGGTTAGGGTTAGGGTTAGGGTTAGGGTTAGGTTTACTCTTAGGTTAGGGTTAGGGTCAGGGTTTTGTCGGGAATCTGGGGGGAAATGGCGGGATTTTGGGGGCAAATATGGGTTAGGGTTAGGGTTAGGGTTAGGGTTAGGGTTAGGTTAGGGTTACTCTTAGGTTAGGGTCAGGGTCAGGGTTTTGGGGGGAATCTGGGGGGAAATGGCTGTATTTTGGGGGCAAATATGGGATTTTGGTGCAAAATGCAGGAATTTGTGGCAAAAATGGGGGATTATGGGGGAAGTCGCGGGATTTTGGGGCAAAATGTGGGGTTTTAGGGTTAAAATGTGGGATTTTTAGGGTAAATCGCAGGATTTTGGGGGCGAAATGCGGGAATTTTGGTGCGAAATGGGGCGATTTGGGGCAAAAATGCGGGATTTGTGGAGGAAATTGCGAGATTTTGAGGGGCAAAATGTGGGGTTTTAGGGTTAAAATGTGGGATTTTTGGGGGAAATCGCAGGATTTGGGGGGCAAAATGTGGTAATTTGGTGTGATATCTGTGGTGCTGTAGATGCGCTGCCAATGGCCGGTGAGGAGCAGCAAGAACTTGGCAGGCTGGCACTTTCGGTGTGGGAGCAATCGTCCGACGTTCGTGATTTGTCGGGGTTTTTTCTCAGTGGGTGCCCATGTGCAGCTGGTGGTAATCGTCGAAGCCCTGTTGGTCAGGGAAAGCCCGGAGCCCCGATGTCTGTGGTGCTGTAGATGCGCTGCCAATGGCCGATGAGGAGCAGCAAGAGATTGAAAGGCTGGCACTCAAGGTGTGGGAGGAATCGTCCGATGTTTGTGATTTCTCAGGATTTTTTTCAGTGGGTGCCCAGGTGCAGCTGGTGGTAAACGTCGAAGCCCTGTTTGTCAGGGAAAGCCCGGAGCCCCGATGTCTGTGGTGCTGTAGATGCGCTGCCAATTGCCGGTGAGGAGCAGCAAGAGCTTGTGTTGCTGGCACTTTCGGTGTGGGAGCAATCGTCCGATGTTCGTGATTTTTCGGGGTTTTTTTTCAGTGGGCGCTCAGGTGCAGCGGGTGGTAAATGTTGAAGCCCTGTTGGTCAGGGTTAGGGTTAGGGTTAGGGTTAGGTTAGGCTTAGGGTTAGGGTTAGGGTTAGGGTTAGGTTAGGGTTAGGGTTGGGTTAGGGTTAGGGTTAGGGTTAGGGTTAGGGTTAGGGTTAGGGTTAGGGTTAGGGTTAGGGTTAGGTTAGGGTTAGGGTTTAGGGTTAGGGTTAGGGTTAGGGTTAGGGTTAGGGTTAGGTTAGGGTTAGGTTTACTCTTAGGTTAGGGTTAGGGTCAGGGTTTTGTCGGGAATCTGGGGGGAAATGGCGGGATTTTGGGGGCAAATATGGGTTAGGGTTAGGGTTAGGGTTAGGGTTAGGGTTAGGGTTAGGGTTAGGGTTAGGTTAGGGTTAGGTTTACTCTTAGGTTAGGGTTAGGGTCAGGGTTTTGTCGGGAATCTGGGGGGAAATGGCGGGATTTTGGGGGCAAATATGGGTTAGGGTTAGGGTTAGGGTTAGGGTTAGGGTTAGGGTTAGGGTTAGGTTAGGGTTAGGGTTAGGGTTAGGTTAGGGTTAGGGTTACTCTTAGGTTAGGGTCAGGGTCAGGGTTTTGGGGGGAATCTGGGGGGAAATGGCTGGATTTTGGGGGCAAATATGGAATTTTGGTGCAAAATGCAGGAATTTGTGGCAAAAATGGGGGATTATGGGGGAAGTCGCAGGATTTTGAGGCAAAATGTGGGGTTTTAGGGTTAAAATGTGGGATTTTTAGGGTAAATCGCGGGATTTTGGGGCAAAATGTGGGGTTTTAGGGTTAAAATGTGGGATTTTTAGGGTAAATCGCAGGATTTTGGGGGCGAAATGCGGGAATTTTGGTGCGAAATGGGGCGATTTGGGGCAAAAATGCGGGATTTGTGGAGGAAATTGCGAGATTTTGAGGGGCAAAATGTGGGGTTTTAGGGTTAAAATGTGGGATTTTTGGGGGAAATCGCGGGATTTGGGGGGCAAAATGTGGTAATTTGGTGTGATATCTGTGGTGCTGTAGATGCGCTGCCAATGGCCGGTGAGGAGCAGCAAGAACTTGGCAGGCTGGCACTTTCGGTGTGGGAGCAATCGTTCGACGTTCGTGATTTGTCGGGGTTTTTTCTCAGTGGGTGCCCATGTGCAGCTGGTGGTAATCGTCGAAGCCCTGTTGGTCAGGGAAAGCCCGGAGCCCCGATGTCTGTCGTGCTGTAGATGCGCTGCCAATGGCGGATGAGGAGCAGCAAGAGATTGAAAGGCTGGCACTCAAGGTGTGGGAGGAATCGTCCGATGTTTGTGATTTCTCAGGATTTTTTTCAGTGGGTGCCCAGGTGCAGCTGGTGGTAAACGTCGAAGCCCTGTTTGTCAGGGAAAGCCCGGAGCCCCGATGTCTGTGGTGCTGTAGATGCGCTGCCAATTGCCGGTGAGGAGCAGCAAGAGCTTGTGTTGCTGGCACTTTCGGTGTGGGAGCAATCGTCCGATGTTCGTGATTTTTCGGGGTTTTTTTTCAGTGGGCGCTCAGGTGCAGCGGGTGGTAAATGTTGAAGCCCTGTTGGTCAGGGTTAGGGTTAGGGTTAGGGTTAGGGTTGGGTTAGGGTTAGGGTTAGGGTTAGGTTAGGGTTAGGGTTAGGGTTAGGGTTAGGGTTAGGTTAGGGTTAGGGTTACTCTTAGGTTAGGGTCAGGGTCAGGGTTTTGGGGGGAATCTGGGGGGAAATGGCTGGATTTTGGGGGCAAATATGGGATTTTGGTGCAAAATGCAGGAATTTGTGGCAAAAATGGGGGATTATGGGGGAAGTCGCGGGATTTTGGGGCAAAATGTGGGGTTTTAGGGTTAAAATGTGGGATTTTTAGGGTAAATCGCAGGATTTTGGGGGCGAAATGCGGGAATTTTGGTGCGAAATGGGGCGATTTGGGGCAAAAATGCGGGATTTGTGGAGGAAATTGCGAGATTTTGAGGGGCAAAATGTGGGGTTTTAGGGTTAAAATGTGGGATTTTTGGGGGAAATCGCGGGATTTGGGGGGCAAAATGTGGTAATTTGGTGTGATATCTGTGGTGCTGTAGATGCGCTGCCAATGGCCGGTGAGGAGCAGCAAGAACTTGGCAGGCTGGCACTTTCGGTGTGGGAGCAATCGTCCGACGTTCGTGATTTGTCGGGGTTTTTTCTCAGTGGGTGCCCATGTGCAGCTGGTGGTAATCGTCGAAGCCCTGTTGGTCAGGGAAAGCCCGGAGCCCCGATGTCTGTCGTGCTGTAGATGCGCTGCCAATGGCCGATGAGGAGCAGCAAGAGATTGAAAGGCTGGCACTCAAGGTGTGGGAGGAATCGTCCGATGTTTGTGATTTCTCAGGATTTTTTTCAGTGGGTGCCCAGGTGCAGCTGGTGGTAAACGTCGAAGCCCTGTTTGTCAGGGAAAGCCCGGAGCCCCGATGTCTGTGGTGCTGTAGATGCGCTGCCAATTGCCGGTGAGGAGCAGCAAGAGCTTGTGTTGCTGGCACTTTCGGTGTGGGAGCAATCGTCCGATGTTCGTGATTTTTCGGGGTTTTTTTTCAGTGGGCGCTCAGGTGCAGCGGGTGGTAAATGTTGAAGCCCTGTTGGTCAGGGTTAGGGTTAGGGTGAGGGTTAGGGTTAGGTTAGGGTTAGGGTTAGGGTTAGGGTTAGGTTAGGGTTACTCTTAGGTTAGGGTCAGGGTCAGGGTTTTGGGGGGAATCTGGGGGGAAATGGCTGGATTTTGGGGGCAAATATGGGATTTTGGTGCAAAATGCAGGAATTTGTGGCAAAAATGGGGGATTATGGGGGAAGTCGCGGGATTTTGGGGCAAAATGTGGGGTTTTAGGGTTAAAATGTGGGATTTTTAGGGTAAATCGCAGGATTTTGGGGGCGAAATGCGGGAATTTTGGTGCGAAATGGGGCGATTTGGGGCAAAAATGCGGGATTTGTGGAGGAAATTGCGAGATTTTGAGGGGCAAAATGTGGGGTTTTAGGGTTAAAATGTGGGATTTTTGGGGGAAATCGCGGGATTTGGGGGGCAAAATGTGGTAATTTGGTGTGATATCTGTGGTGCTGTAGATGCGCTGCCAATGGCCGGTGAGGAGCAGCAAGAACTTGGCAGGCTGGCACTTTCGGTGTGGGAGCAATCGTCCGACGTTCGTGATTTGTCGGGGTTTTTTCTCAGTGGGTGCCCATGTGCAGCTGGTGGTAATCGTCGAAGCCCTGTTGGTCAGGGAAAGCCCGGAGCCCCGATGTCTGTGGTGCTGTAGATGCGCTGCCAATGGCCGATGAGGAGCAGCAAGAGCTTGTGTTGCTGGCACTTTCGGTGTGGGAGCAATCGTCCGATGTTCGTGATTTTTCGGGGTTTTTTTTCAGTGGGCGCTCAGGTGCAGCGGGTGGTAAATGTTGAAGCCCTGTTGGTCAGGGTTAGGGTTAGGGTTAGGTTAGGGTTAGGGTTAGGGTTAGGGTTAGGGTTAGGTTAGGATTAGGGTTAGGGTTAGGGTTAGGGTTAGGGTTAGGGTTAGGGTTTAGGGTTAGGGTTAGGGTTAGGTTAGGGTTAGGGTTAGGGTTAGGGTTAGGTTTACTCTTAGGTTAGGGTTAGGGTCAGGGTTTTGTCGGGAATCTGGGGGGAAATGGCGGGATTTTGGGGGCAAATATGGGTTAGGGTTAGGGTTAGGGTTAGGGTTAGGTTAGGGTTAGGGTTACTCTTAGGTTAGGGTCAGGGTCAGGGTTTTGGGGGGAATCTGGGGGGAAATGGCTGGATTTTGGGGGCAAATATGGGATTTTGGTGCAAAATGCAGGAATTTGTGGCAAAAATGGGGGATTATGAGGGAAGTCGCGGGATTTTGGGGCAAAATGTGGGGTTTTAGGGTTAAAATGTGGGATTTTTAGGGTAAATCGCAGGATTTTGGGGACGAAATGCGGGAATTTTGGTGCGAAATGGGGCGATTTGGGGCAAAAATGCGGGATTTGTGGAGGAAATTGCGAGATTTTGAGGGGCAAAATGTGGGGTTTTAGGGTTAAAATGTGGGATTTTTGGGGGAAATCGCAGGATTTGGGGGGCAAAATGTGGTAATTTGGTGTGATATCTGTGGTGCTGTAGATGCGCTGCCAATGGCCGGTGAGGAGCAGCAAGAACTTGGCAGGCTGGCACTTTCGGTGTGGGAGCAATCGTCCGACGTTCGTGATTTGTCGGGGTTTTTTCTCAGTGGGTGCCCATGTGCAGCTGGTGGTAATCGTCGAAGCCCTGTTGGTCAGGGAAAGCCCGGAGCCCCGATGTCTGTCGTGCTGTAGATGCGCTGCCAATGGCCGATGAGGAGCAGCAAGAGATTGAAAGGCTGGCACTCAAGGTGTGGGAGGAATCGTCCGATGTTTGTGATTTCTCAGGATTTTTTTCAGTGGGTGCCCAGGTGCAGCTGGTGGTAAACGTCGAAGCCCTGTTTGTCAGGGAAAGCCCGGAGCCCCGATGTCTGTGGTGCTGTAGATGCGCTGCCAATTGCCGGTGAGGAGCAGCAAGAGCTTGTGTTGCTGGCACTTTCGGTGTGGGAGCAATCGTCCGATGTTCGTGATTTTTCGGGGTTTTTTTTCAGTGGGCGCTCAGGTGCAGCGGGTGGTAAATGTTGAAGCCCTGTTGGTCAGGGTTAGGGTTAGGGTTAGGGTTAGGTTAGGGTTAGGGTTAGGGTTAGGGTTAGGGTTAGGTTAGGGTTAGGGTTGGGTTAGGTTAGGGTTAGGGTTAGGTTAGGGTTAGGGTTAGGGTTAGGGTTAGGGTTAGGGTTAGGGTTAGGTTAGGGTTAGGGTTTAGGGTTAGGGTTAGGGTTAGGGTTAGGGTTAGGGTTTAGGGTTAGGGTTAGGGTTAGGGTTAGGTTAGGGTTAGGGTCAGGGTTTTGTCGGGAATCTGGGGGGAAATGGCGGGATTTTGGGGGCAAATATGGGTTAGGGTTAGGGTTAGGGTTAGGGTTAGGGTTAGGGTTAGGTTAGGGTTAGGGTTAGGGTTAGGTTAGGGTTAGGGTTACTCTTAGGTTAGGGTCAGGGTCAGGGTTTTGGGGGGAATCTGGGGGGAAATGGCGGGATTTTGGGGGCAAATATGGAATTTTGGTGCAAAATGCAGGAATTTGTGGCAAAAATGGGGGATTATGGGGGAAGTCGCAGGATTTTGAGGCAAAATGTAAGGTTTTAGGGTTAAAATGTGGGATTTTTAGGGTAAATCGCGGGATTTTGGGGCAAAATGTGGGGTTTTAGGGTTAAAATGTGGGATTTTTAGGGTAAATCGCAGGATTTTGGGGGCGAAATGCGGGAATTTTGGTGCGAAATGGGGCGATTTGGGGCAAAAATGCGGGATTTGTGGAGGAAATTGCGAGATTTTGAGGGGCAAAATGTGGGGTTTTAGGGTTAAAATGTGGGATTTTTGGGGGAAATCGCGGGATTTGGGGGGCAAAATGTGGTAATTTGGTGTGATATCTGTGGTGCTGTAGATGCGCTGCCAATGGCCGGTGAGGAGCAGCAAGAACTTGGCAGGCTGGCACTTTCGGTGTGGGAGCAATCGTTCGACGTTCGTGATTTGTCGGGGTTTTTTCTCAGTGGGTGCCCATGTGCAGCTGGTGGTAATCGTCGAAGCCCTGTTGGTCAGGGAAAGCCCGGAGCCCCGATGTCTGTCGTGCTGTAGATGCGCTGCCAATGGCCGATGAGGAGCAGCAAGAGATTGAAAGGCTGGCACTCAAGGTGTGGGAGGAATCGTCCGATGTTTGTGATTTCTCAGGATTTTTTTCAGTGGGTGCCCAGGTGCAGCTGGTGGTAAACGTCGAAGCCCTGTTTGTCAGGGAAAGCCCGGAGCCCCGATGTCTGTGGTGCTGTAGATGCACTGCCAATTGCCGGTGAGGAGCAGCAAGAGCTTGTGTTGCTGGCACTTTCGGTGTGGGAGCAATCGTCCGATGTTCGTGATTTTTCGGGGTTTTTTTTCAGTGGGCGCTCAGGTGCAGCGGGTGGTAAATGTTGAAGCCCTGTTGGTCAGGGTTAGGGTTAGGGTTAGGGTTAGGTTAGGGTTAGGGTTAGGGTTAGGTTAGGGTTAGGGTTACTCTTAGGTTAGGGTCAGGGTCAGGGTTTTGGGGGGAATCTGGGGGGAAATGGCTGGATTTTGGGGGCAAATATGGGATTTTGGTGCAAAATGCAGGAATTTGTGGCAAAAATGGGGGATTATGGGGGAAGTCGCGGGATTTTGGGGCAAAATGTGGGGTTTTAGGGTTAAAATGTGGGATTTTTAGGGTAAATCGCAGGATTTTGGGGGCGAAATGCGGGAATTTTGGTGCGAAATGGGGCGATTTGGGGCAAAAATGCGGGATTTGTGGAGGAAATTGCGAGATTTTGAGGGGCAAAATGTGGGGTTTTAGGGTTAAAATGTGGGATTTTTGGGGGAAATCGCGGGATTTGGGGGGCAAAATGTGGTAATTTGGTGTGATATCTGTGGTGCTGTAGATGCGCTGCCAATGGCCGGTGAGGAGCAGCAAGAACTTGGCAGGCTGGCACTTTCGGTGTGGGAGCAATCGTCCGACGTTCGTGATTTGTCGGGGTTTTTTCTCAGTGGGTGCCCATGTGCAGCTGGTGGTAATCGTCGAAGCCCTGTTGGTCAGGGAAAGCCCGGAGCCCCGATGTCTGTCGTGCTGTAGATGCGCTGCCAATGGCCGATGAGGAGCAGCAAGAGATTGAAAGGCTGGCACTCAAGGTGTGGGAGGAATCGTCCGATGTTTGTGATTTCTCAGGATTTTTTTCAGTGGGTGCCCAGGTGCAGCTGGTGGTAAACGTCGAAGCCCTGTTTGTCAGGGAAAGCCCGGAGCCCCGATGTCTGTGGTGCTGTAGATGCGCTGCCAATTGCCGGTGAGGAGCAGCAAGAGCTTGTGTTGCTGGCACTTTCGGTGTGGGAGCAATCGTCCGATGTTCGTGATTTTTCGGGGTTTTTTTTCAGTGGGCGCTCAGGTGCAGCGGGTGGTAAATGTTGAAGCCCTGTTGGTCAGGGTTAGGGTTAGGGTTAGGGTTAGGGTTAGGTTAGGGTTAGGGTTAGGGTTAGGGTTAGGTTAGGGTTAGGGTTAGGTTAGGGTTAGGGTTAGGGTTAGGGTTAGGTTAGGATTAGGGTTAGGGTTAGGGTTAGGGTTAGGGTTTAGGGGTAGGGTTAGGGTTAGGGTTAGGGTTAGGGTTAGGGTTAGGGTTAGGTTAGGGTTAGGGTTAGGGTTAGGGTTAGGGTTAGGTTTACTCTTAGGTTAGGGTTAGGGTCAGGGTTTTGTCGGGAATCTGGGGGGAAATGGCGGGATTTTGGGGGCAAATATGGGTTAGGGTTAGGGTTAGGGTTAGGGTCGGGGTTAGGGTTAGGGTTAGGGTTAGGGTTAGGTTAGGGTTAGGGTTACTCTTAGGTTAGGGTCAGGGTCAGGGTTTTGGGGGGAATCTGGGGGGAAATGGCTGGATTTTGGGGGCAAATATGGGATTTTGGTGCAAAATGCAGGAATTTGTGGCAAAAATGGGGGATTATGGGGGAAGTCGCGGGATTTTGGGGCAAAATGTGGGGTTTTAGGGTTAAAATGTGGGATTTTTAGGGTAAATCGCAGGATTTTGGGGGCGAAATGCGGGAATTTTGGTGCGAAATGGGGCGATTTGGGGCAAAAATGCGGGATTTGTGGAGGAAATTGCGAGATTTTGAGGGGCAAAATGTGGGGTTTTAGGGTTAAAATGTGGGATTTTTGGGGGAAATCGCAGGATTTGGGGAGCAAAATGTGGTAATTTGGTGTGATATCTGTGGTGCTGTAGATGCGCTGCCAATGGCCGGTGAGGAGCAGCAAGAACTTGGCAGGCTGGCACTTTCGGTGTGGGAGCAATCG
>NC_141592.1:18942275-18949775 GCF_036417535.1 Chlamydotis macqueenii | reverse complement strand
TGGTGCTGTAGATGCGCTGCCAATTGCCGGTGAGGAGCAGCAAGAGCTTGTGTTGCTGGCACTTTCGGTGTGGGAGCAATCGTCCGATGTTCGTGATTTTTCGGGGTTTTTTTTCAGTGGGCGCTCAGGTGCAGCGGGTGGTAAATGTTGAAGCCCTGTTGGTCAGGGTTAGGGTTAGGGTTAGGGTTAGGGCTAGGTTAGGGTTAGGGTTAGGGTTAGGGTTAGGGTTAGGTTAGGGTTAGGGTTAGGTTAGGGTTAGGGTTAGGGTTAGGGTTAGGTTAGGATTAGGGTTAGGGTTAGGTTAGGGTTAGGGTTAGGTTAGGGTTAGGGTTAGGGTTAGGGTTAGGTTAGGATTAGGGTTAGGGTTAGGGTTGGGTTAGGGTTAGGGTTAGGGTTAGGGTTAGGTTAGGGTTAGGGTTAGGGTTAGGTTAGGGTTAGGTTTACTCTTAGGTTAGGGTTAGGGTCAGGGTTTTGTCGGGAATCTGGGGGGAAATGGCGGGATTTTGGGGGCAAATATGGGTTAGGGTTAGGGTTAGGGTTAGGGTTAGGGTTAGGGTTAGGTTAGGGTTAGGGTTACTCTTAGGTTAGGGTCAGGGTCAGGGTTTTGGGGGGAATCTGGGGGGAAATGGCTGGATTTTGGGGGCAAATATGGGATTTTGGTGCAAAATGCAGGAATTTGTGGCAAAAATGGGGGATTATGGGGGAAGTCGCGGGATTTTGGGGCAAAATGTGGGGTTTTAGGGTTAAAATGTGGGATTTTTAGGGTAAATCGCAGGATTTTGGGGGCGAAATGCGGGAATTTTGGTGCGAAATGGGGCGATTTGGGGCAAAAATGCGGGATTTGTGGAGGAAATTGCGAGATTTTGAGGGGCAAAATGTGGGGTTTTAGGGTTAAAATGTGGGATTTTTGGGGGAAATCGTGGGATTTGGGGGGCAAAATGTGGTAATTTGGTGTGATATCTGTGGTGCTGTAGATGCGCTGCCAATGGCCGGTGAGGAGCAGCAAGAACTTGGCAGGCTGGCACTTTCGGTGTGGGAGCAATCGTCCGACGTTCGTGATTTGTCGGGGTTTTTTCTCAGTGGGTGCCCATGTGCAGCTGGTGGTAATCGTCGAAGCCCTGTTGGTCAGGGAAAGCCCGGAGCCCCGATGTCTGTCGTGCTGTAGATGCGCTGCCAATGGCCGATGAGGAGCAGCAAGAGATTGAAAGGCTGGCACTCAAGGTGTGGGAGGAATCGTCCGATGTTTGTGATTTCTCAGGATTTTTTTCAGTGGGTGCCCAGGTGCAGCTGGTGGTAAACGTCGAAGCCCTGTTTGTCAGGGAAAGCCCGGAGCCCCGATGTCTGTGGTGCTGTAGATGCGCTGCCAATTGCCGGTGAGGAGCAGCAAGAGCTTGTGTTGCTGGCACTTTCGGTGTGGGAGCAATCGTCCGATGTTCGTGATTTTTCGGGGTTTTTTTTCAGTGGGCGCTCAGGTGCAGCGGGTGGTAAATGTTGAAGCCCTGTTGGTCAGGGTTAGGGTTAGGGTTAGGGTTAGGGTTAGGTTAGGGTTAGGGTTAGGTTAGGGTTAGGGTTAGGTTAAGGTTAGGGTTAGGTTAAGGTTAGGGTTAGGGTTAGGGTTAGGGTTAGGTTAGGATTAGGGTTAGGATTAGGGTTAGGTTAGGATTAGGGTTAGGGTTAGGGTTAGGGTTAGGGTTAGGTTAGGATTAGGGTTAGGGTTAGGGTTAGGGTTAGGGTTAGGTTAGGGTTAGGGTTAGGGTTAGGGTTAGGGTTAGGGTTAGGGGTTAGGGTTAGGGTTAGGGTTTAGGGTTAGGTTAGGGTTAGGGTTAGGGTTAGGTTAGGGTTAGGGTTAGGGTTAGGGTTAGGTTTACTCTTAGGTTAGGGTTAGGGTCAGGGTTTTGTCGGGAATCTGGGGGGAAATGGCGGGATTTTGGGGGCAAATATGGGTTAGGGTTAGGGTTAGGGTTAGGGTTAGGGTTAGGGTTAGGGTTAGGTTAGGGTTAGGGTTAGGGTTAGGGTTAGGGTTAGGGTTAGGGTTAGGTTAGGGTTAGGGTTACTCTTAGGTTAGGGTCAGGGTCAGGGTTTTGGGGGGAATCTGGGGGGAAATGGCTGGATTTTGGGGGCAAATATGGGATTTTGGTGCAAAATGCAGGAATTTGTGGCAAAAATGGGGGATTATGGGGGAAGTCGCGGGATTTTGGGGCAAAATGTGGGGTTTTAGGGTTAAAATGTGGGATTTTTAGGGTAAATCGCAGGATTTTGTGGGCGAAATGCGGGAATTTTGGTGCGAAATGGGGCGATTTGGGGCAAAAATGCGGGATTTGTGGAGGAAATTGCGAGATTTTGAGGGGCAAAATGTGGGGTTTTAGGGTTAAAATGTGGGATTTTTGGGGGAAATTGTGGGATTTGGGAGGCAAAATGTGGTAATTTGGTGTGATATCTGTGGTGCTGTAGATGCGCTGCCAATGGCCGGTGAGGAGCAGCAAGAACTTGGCAGGCTGGCACTTTCGGTGTGGGAGCAATCGTCCGATGTTCGTGATTTTTCGGGGTTTTTTTTCAGTGGGCGCTCAGGTGCAGCGGGTGGTAAATGTTGAAGCCCTGTTGGTCAGGGTTAGGGTTAGGGTTAGGGTTAGGGTTGGGTTAGGGTTAGGGTTAGGTTAGGGTTAGGGTTAGGGTTAGGTTAGGATTAGGGTTAGGGTTGGGTTAGGGTTAGGGTTAGGGTTAGGGTTGGGTTAGGGTTAGGGTTGGGTTAGGGTTAGGGTTAGGGTTAGGGTTAGGGTTAGGGTTAGGGTTGGGTTAGGGTTAGGGTTAGGGTTAGGGTTGGGTTAGGGTTAGGGTTAGGGTTAGGGTTAGGGTTTAGGGTTAGGGTTAGGGTTAGGGTTAGGTTAGGGTTAGGGTTAGGGTTAGGGTTAGGGTTAGGGTTAGGTTAGGGTTAGGTTTACTCTTAGGTTAGGGTTAGGGTCAGGGTTTTGTCGGGAATCTGGGGGGAAATGGCGGGATTTTGGGGGCAAATATGGGTTAGGGTTAGGGTTAGGGTTAGGGTTAGGGTTAGGGTTAGGTTAGGGTCGGGGTTAGGGTTGGGGTTAGGGTTAGGGTTAGGTTAGGGTTAGGGTTACTCTTAGGTTAGGGTCAGGGTCAGGGTTTTGGGGGGAATCTGGGGGGAAATGGCTGTATTTTGGGGGCAAATATG
This sequence comes from Chlamydotis macqueenii, assembly GCF_036417535.1. Classification (NCBI taxonomy): domain Eukaryota; kingdom Metazoa; phylum Chordata; class Aves; order Otidiformes; family Otididae; genus Chlamydotis; species Chlamydotis macqueenii. The sequence continues at coordinate 18,946,588 of NC_141592.1, read as the reverse complement.
GGATTTTGGTGCAAAATGCAGGAATTTGTGGCAAAAATGGGGGATTATGGGGGAAGTCGCGGGATTTTGGGGCAAAATGTGGGGTTTTAGGGTTAAAATGTGGGATTTTTAGGGTAAATCGCAGGATTTTGGGGGCGAAATGCGGGAATTTTGGTGCGAAATGGGGCGATTTGGGGCAAAAATGCGGGATTTGTGGAGGAAATTGCGAGATTTTGAGGGGCAAAATGTGGGGTTTTAGGGTTAAAATGTGGGATTTTTGGGGGAAATCGCGGGATTTGGGGGGCAAAATGTGGTAATTTGGTGTGATATCTGTGGTGCTGTAGATGCGCTGCCAATGGCCGGTGAGGAGCAGCAAGAACTTGGCAGGCTGGCACTTTCGGTGTGGGAGCAATCGTCCGACGTTCGTGATTTGTCGGGGTTTTTTCTCAGTGGGTGCCCATGTGCAGCTGGTGGTAATCGTCGAAGCCCTGTTGGTCAGGGAAAGCCCGGAGCCCCGATGTCTGTCGTGCTGTAGATGCGCTGCCAATGGCCGATGAGGAGCAGCAAGAGATTGAAAGGCTGGCACTCAAGGTGTGGGAGGAATCGTCCGATGTTTGTGATTTCTCAGGATTTTTTTCAGTGGGTGCCCAGGTGCAGCTGGTGGTAAACGTCGAAGCCCTGTTTGTCAGGGAAAGCCCGGAGCCCCGATGTCTGTGGTGCTGTAGATGCGCTGCCAATTGCCGGTGAGGAGCAGCAAGAGCTTGTGTTGCTGGCACTTTCGGTGTGGGAGCAATCGTCCGATGTTCGTGATTTTTCGGGGTTTTTTTTTTCAGTGGGCGCTCAGGTGCAGCGGGTGGTAAATGTTGAAGCCCTGTTGGTCAGGGTTAGGGTTAGGGTTAGGGTTAGGTTAGGGTTAGGGTTAGGGTTAGGGTTAGGGTTAGGGTTAGGGTTAGGTTAGGATTAGGGTTAGGGTTAGGGTTAGGGTTAGGTTAGGGTTAGGGTTAGGGTTAGGGTTAGGGGTTAGGGTTAGGGTTAGGGTTAGGGTTAGGGTTAGGGTTAGGTTAGGGTTAGGTTTACTCTTAGGTTAGGGTTAGGGTCAGGGTTTTGTCGGGAATCTGGGGGGAAATGGCGGGATTTTGGGGGCAAATATGGGTTAGGGTTAGGGTTAGGGTTAGGGTTAGGGTTAGGTTAGGGTTAGGGTTAGGGTTAGGTTAGGGTTAGGGTTACTCTTAGGTTAGGGTCAGGGTCAGGGTTTTGGGGGGAATCTGGGGGGAAATGGCTGGATTTTGGGGGCAAATATGGGATTTTGGTGCAAAATGCAGGAATTTGTGGCAAAAATGGGGGATTATGAGGGAAGTCGCGGGATTTTGGGGCAAAATGTGGGGTTTTAGGGTTAAAATGTGGGATTTTTAGGGTAAATCGCAGGATTTTGGGGGCGAAATGCGGGAATTTTGGTGCGAAATGGGGCGATTTGGGGCAAAAATGCGGGATTTGTGGAGGAAATTGCGAGATTTTGAGGGGCAAAATGTGGGGTTTTAGGGTTAAAATGTGGGATTTTTGGGGGAAATCGCAGGATTTGGGGGGCAAAATGTGGTAATTTGGTGTGATATCTGTGGTGCTGTAGATGCGCTGCCAATGGCCGGTGAGGAGCAGCAAGAACTTGGCAGGCTGGCACTTTCGGTGTGGGAGCAATCGTCCGACGTTCGTGATTTGTCGGGGTTTTTTCTCAGTGGGTGCCCATGTGCAGCTGGTGGTAATCGTCGAAGCCCTGTTGGTCAGGGAAAGCCCGGAGCCCCGATGTCTGTGGTGCTGTAGATGCGCTGCCAATTGCCGGTGAGGAGCAGCAAGAGCTTGTGTTGCTGGCACTTTCGGTGTGGGAGCAATCGTCCGATGTTCGTGATTTTTCGGGGTTTTTTTTCAGTGGGCGCTCAGGTGCAGCGGGTGGTAAATGTTGAAGCCCTGTTGGTCAGGGTTAGGGTTAGGGTTAGGGTTAGGGCTAGGTTAGGGTTAGGGTTAGGGTTAGGGTTAGGGTTAGGTTAGGGTTAGGGTTAGGTTAGGGTTAGGGTTAGGGTTAGGGTTAGGTTAGGATTAGGGTTAGGGTTAGGGTTGGGTTAGGGTTAGGGTTAGGGTTAGGGTTAGGTTAGGGTTAGGGTTAGGGTTAGGTTAGGGTTAGGTTTACTCTTAGGTTAGGGTTAGGGTCAGGGTTTTGTCGGGAATCTGGGGGGAAATGGCGGGATTTTGGGGGCAAATATGGGTTAGGGTTAGGGTTAGGGTTAGGGTTAGGGTTAGGGTTAGGTTAGGGTTAGGGTTACTCTTAGGTTAGGGTCAGGGTCAGGGTTTTGGGGGGAATCTGGGGGGAAATGGCTGGATTTTGGGGGCAAATATGGGATTTTGGTGCAAAATGCAGGAATTTGTGGCAAAAATGGGGGATTATGGGGGAAGTCGCGGGATTTTGGGGCAAAATGTGGGGTTTTAGGGTTAAAATGTGGGATTTTTAGGGTAAATCGCAGGATTTTGGGGGCGAAATGCGGGAATTTTGGTGCGAAATGGGGCGATTTGGGGCAAAAATGCGGGATTTGTGGAGGAAATTGCGAGATTTTGAGGGGCAAAATGTGGGGTTTTAGGGTTAAAATGTGGGATTTTTGGGGGAAATCGTGGGATTTGGGGGGCAAAATGTGGTAATTTGGTGTGATATCTGTGGTGCTGTAGATGCGCTGCCAATGGCCGGTGAGGAGCAGCAAGAACTTGGCAGGCTGGCACTTTCGGTGTGGGAGCAATCGTCCGACGTTCGTGATTTGTCGGGGTTTTTTCTCAGTGGGTGCCCATGTGCAGCTGGTGGTAATCGTCGAAGCCCTGTTGGTCAGGGAAAGCCCGGAGCCCCGATGTCTGTCGTGCTGTAGATGCGCTGCCAATGGCCGATGAGGAGCAGCAAGAGATTGAAAGGCTGGCACTCAAGGTGTGGGAGGAATCGTCCGATGTTTGTGATTTCTCAGGATTTTTTTCAGTGGGTGCCCAGGTGCAGCTGGTGGTAAACGTCGAAGCCCTGTTTGTCAGGGAAAGCCCGGAGCCCCGATGTCTGTGGTGCTGTAGATGCGCTGCCAATTGCCGGTGAGGAGCAGCAAGAGCTTGTGTTGCTGGCACTTTCGGTGTGGGAGCAATCGTCCGATGTTCGTGATTTTTCGGGGTTTTTTTTCAGTGGGCGCTCAGGTGCAGCGGGTGGTAAATGTTGAAGCCCTGTTGGTCAGGGTTAGGGTTAGGGTTAGGGTTAGGGTTAGGTTAGGGTTAGGGTTAGGTTAAGGTTAGGGTTAGGTTAAGGTTAGGGTTAGGGTTAGGGTTAGGGTTAGGTTAGGATTAGGGTTAGGATTAGGGTTAGGTTAGGATTAGGGTTAGGGTTAGGGTTAGGGTTAGGGTTAGGGTTAGGTTAGGATTAGGGTTAGGGTTAGGGTTAGGGTTAGGGTTAGGTTAGGGTTAGGGTTAGGGTTAGGGTTAGGGTTAGGGGTTAGGGTTAGGGTTAGGGTTTAGGGTTAGGTTAGGGTTAGGGTTAGGGTTAGGTTAGGGTTAGGGTTAGGGTTAGGGTTAGGTTTACTCTTAGGTTAGGGTTAGGGTCAGGGTTTTGTCGGGAATCTGGGGGGAAATGGCGGGATTTTGGGGGCAAATATGGGTTAGGGTTAGGGTTAGGGTTAGGGTTAGGGTTAGGGTTAGGGTTAGGTTAGGGTTAGGGTTAGGGTTAGGGTTAGGGTTAGGGTTAGGGTTAGGGTTAGGTTAGGGTTAGGGTTACTCTTAGGTTAGGGTCAGGGTCAGGGTTTTGGGGGGAATCTGGGGGGAAATGGCTGGATTTTGGGGGCAAATATGGGATTTTGGTGCAAAATGCAGGAATTTGTGGCAAAAATGGGGGATTATGGGGGAAGTCGCGGGATTTTGGGGCAAAATGTGGGGTTTTAGGGTTAAAATGTGGGATTTTTAGGGGAAATCGCAGGATTTTGGGGGCGAAATGCGGGAATTTTGGTGCGAAATGGGGCGATTTGGGGCAAAAATGCGGGATTTGTGGAGGAAATTGCGAGATTTTGAGGGGCAAAATGTGGGGTTTTAGGGTTAAAATGTGGGATTTTTTGGGGGAAATCGCGGGATTTGGGGGGCAAAATGTGGTAATTTGGTGTGATATCTGTGGTGCTGTAGATGCGCTGCCAATGGCCGGTGAGGAGCAGCAAGAACTTGGCAGGCTGGCACTTTCGGTGTGGGAGCAATCGTCCGACGTTCGTGATTTGTCGGGGTTTTTTCTCAGTGGGTGCCCATGTGCAGCTGGTGGTAATCGTCGAAGCCCTGTTGGTCAGGGA
>NC_141592.1:18927275-18929775 GCF_036417535.1 Chlamydotis macqueenii | reverse complement strand
CAATGGCCGATGAGGAGCAGCAAGAGATTGAAAGGCTGGCACTCAAGGTGTGGGAGGAATCGTCCGATGTTTGTGATTTCTCAGGATTTTTTTCAGTGGGTGCCCAGGTGCAGCTGGTGGTAAACGTCGAAGCCCTGTTTGTCAGGGAAAGCCCGGAGCCCCGATGTCTGTGGTGCTGTAGATGCGCTGCCAATTGCCGGTGAGGAGCAGCAAGAGCTTGTGTTGCTGGCACTTTCGGTGTGGGAGCAATCGTCCGATGTTCGTGATTTTTCGGGGTTTTTTTTCAGTGGGCGCTCAGGTGCAGCGGGTGGTAAATGTTGAAGCCCTGTTGGTCAGGGTTAGGGTTAGGGTTAGGGTTAGGGTTAGGTTAGGGTTAGGCTTAGGGTTAGGGTTAGGGTTAGGTTAGGGTTAGGGTTAGGTTAGGGTTAGGGTTAGGTTAGGATTAGGGTTAGGGTTAGGGTTAGGGTTAGGGTTAGGGTTAGGGTTAGGGTTAGGGTTAGGGTTAGGGTTTAGGGTTAGGGTTAGGGTTAGGTTAGGGTTAGGGTTAGGGTTAGGTTAGGGTTAGGGTTAGGGTTAGGGTTAGGGTTAGGTTTACTCTTAGGTTAGGGTTAGGGTCAGGGTTTTGTCGGGAATCTGGGGGAAATGGCGGGATTTTGGGGGCAAATATGGGTTAGGGTTAGGGTTAGGGTTAGGGTTAGGGTTAGGTTAGGGTTAGGGTTACTCTTAGGTTAGGGTCAGGGTCAGGGTTTTGTCGGGAATCTGGGGGGAAATGGCGGGATTTTGGGGGCAAATATGGGTTAGGGTTAGGGTTAGGGTTAGGGTTAGGGTTAGGTTAGGGTTAGGTTTACTCTTAGGTTAGGGTTAGGGTCAGGGTTTTGTCGGGAATCTGGGGGGAAATGGCGGGATTTTGGGGGCAAATATGGGTTAGGGTTAGGGTTAGGGTTAGGTTAGGGTTAGGGTTACTCTTAGGTTAGGGTCAGGGTCAGGGTTTTGGGGGGAATCTGGGGGGAAATGGCTGGATTTTGGGGGCAAATATGGGATTTTGGTGCAAAATGCAGGAATTTGTGGCAAAAATGGGGGATTATGGGGGAAGTCGCGGGATTTTGGGGCAAAATGTGGGGTTTTAGGGTTAAAATGTGGGATTTTTAGGGTAAATCGCAGGATTTTGGGGGCGAAATGCGGGAATTTTGGTGCGAAATGGGGCGATTTGGGGCAAAAATGCGGGATTTGTGGAGGAAATTGCGAGATTTTGAGGGGCAAAATGTGGGGTTTTAGGGTTAAAATGTGGGATTTTTGGGGGAAATCGCGGGATTTGGGGGGCAAAATGTGGTAATTTGGTGTGATATCTGTGGTGCTGTAGATGCGCTGCCAATGGCCGGTGAGGAGCAGCAAGAACTTGGCAGGCTGGCACTTTCGGTGTGGGAGCAATCGTGCGACGTTCGTGATTTGTCGGGGTTTTTTCTCAGTGGGTGCCCATGTGCAGCTGGTGGTAATCGTCGAAGCCCTGTTGGTCAGGGAAAGCCCGGAGCCCCGATGTCTGTCGTGCTGTAGATGCGCTGCCAATGGCCGATGAGGAGCAGCAAGAGATTGAAAGGCTGGCACTCAAGGTGTGGGAGGAATCGTCCGATGTTTGTGATTTCTCAGGATTTTTTTCAGTGGGTGCCCAGGTGCAGCTGGTGGTAAACGTCGAAGCCCTGTTTGTCAGGGAAAGCCCGGAGCCCCGATGTCTGTGGTGCTGTAGATGCGCTGCCAATTGCCGGTGAGGAGCAGCAAGAGCTTGTGTTGCTGGCACTTTCGGTGTGGGAGCAATCGTCCGATGTTCGTGATTTTTCGGGGTTTTTTTTCAGTGGGCGCTCAGGTGCAGCGGGTGGTAAATGTTGAAGCCCTGTTGGTCAGGGTTAGGGTTAGGGTTAGGGTTAGGTTAGGGTTAGGTTAGGGTTAGGGTTAGGGTTAGGGTTAGGGTTAGGGTTAGGGTTAGGGTTTAGGGTTAGGGTTAGGGTTAGGGTTAGGGTTTAGGGTTAGGGTTAGGGTTAGGGTTAGGTTAGGGTTAGGGTTAGGGTCAGGGTTAGGGTTAGGGTTAGGGTTAGGGTTAGGGTTAGGTTAGGGTTAGGGTTACTCTTAGGTTAGGGTCAGGGTCAGGGTTTTGGGGGGAAATGGCGGGATTTTGGGGGCAAATATGGGTTAGAGTTAGGGTTAGGGTTAGGGTTAGGGTTAGGGTTAGGGTTAGGGTTAGGGTTTAGGGTTAGGGTTAGGGTTAGGGTTAGGGTTAGGGTTAGGGTTAGGGTTAGGGTTAGGTTTACTCTTAGGTTAGGGTTAGGGTCAGGGTTTTGTCGGGAATCTGGGGGGAAATGGCGGGATTTTGGGGGCAAATATGGGTTAGGGTTAGGGTTAGGGTTAGGGTTAGGGTTAGGGTTAGGTTAGGGTTAGGGTTACTCTTAGGTTAGGGTCAGGGTCAGGGTTTTGGGGGGAATCTGGGGGGAAATGGCTGGATTTTGGGGGC
>NC_141592.1:18917275-18922275 GCF_036417535.1 Chlamydotis macqueenii | reverse complement strand
AGCAAGAACTTGGCAGGCTGGCACTTTCGGTGTGGGAGCAATCGTCCGACGTTCGTGATTTGTCGGGGTTTTTTCTCAGTGGGTGCCCATGTGCAGCTGGTGGTAATCGTCGAAGCCCTGTTGGTCAGGGAAAGCCCGGAGCCCCGATGTCTGTCGTGCTGTAGATGCGCTGCCAATGGCCGATGAGGAGCAGCAAGAGATTGAAAGGCTGGCACTCAAGGTGTGGGAGGAATCGTCCGATGTTTGTGATTTCTCAGGATTTTTTTCAGTGGGTGCCCAGGTGCAGCTGGTGGTAAACGTCGAAGCCCTGTTTGTCAGGGAAAGCCCGGAGCCCCGATGTCTGTGGTGCTGTAGATGCGCTGCCAATTGCCGGTGAGGAGCAGCAAGAGCTTGTGTTGCTGGCACTTTCGGTGTGGGAGCAATCGTCCGATGTTCGTGATTTTTCGGGGTTTTTTTTCAGTGGGCGCTCAGGTGCAGCGGGTGGTAAATGTTGAAGCCCTGTTGGTCAGGGTTAGGGTTAGGGTTAGGGTTAGGTTAGGGTTAGGGTTAGGGTTAGGGTTAGGTTAGGGTTAGGGTTAGGTTAGGGTTAGGGTTAGGGTTAGGGTTAGGTTACGATTAGGGTTAGGGTTAGGGTTAGGGTTTGGGTTTAGGGTTAGGGTTAGGGTTAGGGTTAGGTTAGGGTTAGGGTTAGGGTTAGGTTAGGGTTAGGGTTAGGGTTAGGGTTAGGGTTAGGGTTAGGGTTAGGTTAGGGTTAGGTTTACTCTTAGGTTAGGGTTAGGGTCAGGGTTTTGTCGGGAATCTGGGGGGAAATGGCGGGATTTTGGGGGCAAATATGGGTTAGGGTTAGGGTTAGGGTTAGGGTTAGTGTTAGGGTTAGGTTAGGGTTAGGGTTACTCTTAGGTTAGGGTCAGAGTCAGGGTTTTGGGGGGAATCTGGGGGGAAATGGCTGGATTTTGGGGGCAAATATGGGATTTTGGTGCAAAATGCAGGAATTTGTGGCAAAAATGGGGGATTATGGGGGAAGTCGCGGGATTTTGGGGCAAAATGTGGGGTTTTAGGGTTAAAATGTGGGATTTTTAGGGTAAATCGCAGGATTTTGGGGGCGAAATGCGGGAATTTTGGTGCGAAATGGGGCGATTTGGGGCAAAAATGCGGGATTTGTGGAGGAAATTGCGAGATTTTGAGGGGCAAAATGTGGGGTTTTAGGGTTAAAATGTGGGATTTTTGGGGGAAATCGCGGGATTTGGGGGGCAAAATGTGGTAATTTGGTGTGATATCTGTGGTGCTGTAGATGCGCTGCCAATGGCCGGTGAGGAGCAGCAAGAACTTGGCAGGCTGGCACTTTCGGTGTGGGAGCAATCGTCCGACGTTCGTGATTTGTCGGGGTTTTTTCTCAGTGGGTGCCCATGTGCAGCTGGTGGTAATCGTCGAAGCCCTGTTGGTCAGGGAAAGCCCGGAGCCCCGATGTCTGTCGTGCTGTAGATGCGCTGCCAATGGCCGATGAGGAGCAGCAAGAGATTGAAAGGCTGGCACTCAAGGTGTGGGAGGAATCGTCCGATGTTTGTGATTTCTCAGGATTTTTTTCAGTGGGTGCCCAGGTGCAGCTGGTGGTAAACGTCGAAGCCCTGTTTGTCAGGGAAAGCCCGGAGCCCCGATGTCTGTGGTGCTGTAGATGCGCTGCCAATTGCCGGTGAGGAGCAGCAAGAGCTTGTGTTGCTGGCACTTTCGGTGTGGGAGCAATCGTCCGATGTTCGTGATTTTTCGGGGTTTTTTTTCAGTGGGCGCTCAGGTGCAGCGGGTGGTAAATGTTGAAGCCCTGTTGGTCAGGGTTAGGGTTAGGGTTAGGGTTAGGTTAGGGTTAGGGTTAGGGTTAGGGTTAGGTTAGGGTTAGGGTTAGGTTAGGGTTAGGGTTAGGTTAGGGTTAGGGTTAGGGTTAGGGTTAGGTTACGATTAGGGTTAGGGTTAGGGTTAGGGTTAGGGTTAGGGTTAGGGTTAGGGTTAGGGTTAGGGTTTAGGGTTAGGGTTAGGGTTAGGGTTAGGTTAGGGTTAGGGTTAGGGTTAGGGTTAGGGTTAGGGTTAGGGTTAGGTTAGGGTTAGGTTTACTCTTAGGTTAGGGTTAGGGTCAGGGTTTTGTCGGGAATCTGGGGGGAAATGGCGGGATTTTGGGGGCAAATATGGGTTAGGGTTAGGGTTAGGGTTAGGGTTAGTGTTAGGGTTAGGTTAGGGTTAGGGTTACTCTTAGGTTAGGGTCAGGGTCAGGGTTTTGGGGGGAATCTGGGGGGAAATGGCTGGATTTTGGGGGCAAATATGGGATTTTGGTGCAAAATGCAGGAATTTGTGGCAAAAATGGGGGATTATGGGGGAAGTCGCGGGATTTTGGGGCAAAATGTGGGGTTTTAGGGTTAAAATGTGGGATTTTTAGGGTAAATCGCAGGATTTTGGGGGCGAAATGCGGGAATTTTGGTGCGAAATGGGGCGATTTGGGGCAAAAATGCGGGATTTGTGGAGGAAATTGCGAGATTTTGAGGGGCAAAATGTGGGGTTTTAGGGTTAAAATGTGGGATTTTTGGGGGAAATCGCGGGATTTGGGGGGCAAAATGTGGTAATTTGGTGTGATATCTGTGGTGCTGTAGATGCGCTGCCAATGGCCGGTGAGGAGCAGCAAGAACTTGGCAGGCTGGCACTTTCGGTGTGGGAGCAATCGTGCGACGTTCGTGATTTGTCGGGGTTTTTTCTCAGTGGGTGCCCATGTGCAGCTGGTGGTAATCGTCGAAGCCCTGTTGGTCAGGGAAAGCCCGGAGCCCCGATGTCTGTCGTGCTGTAGATGCGCTGCCAATGGCCGATGAGGAGCAGCAAGAGATTGAAAGGCTGGCACTCAAGGTGTGGGAGGAATCGTCCGATGTTTGTGATTTCTCAGGATTTTTTTCAGTGGGTGCCCAGGTGCAGCTGGTGGTAAACGTCGAAGCCCTGTTTGTCAGGGAAAGCCCGGAGCCCCGATGTCTGTGGTGCTGTAGATGCGCTGCCAATTGCCGGTGAGGAGCAGCAAGAGCTTGTGTTGCTGGCACTTTCGGTGTGGGAGCAATCGTCCGATGTTCGTGATTTTTCGGGGTTTTTTTTCAGTGGGCGCTCAGGTGCAGCGGGTGGTAAATGTTGAAGCCCTGTTGGTCAGGGTTAGGGTTAGGGTTAGGGTTAGGTTAGGGTTAGGGTTAGGGTTAGGTTAGGTTTAGGTTAGGGTTAGGGTTAGGGTTAGGGTTAGGGTTAGGGTTAGGGTTGGGTTAGGGTTAGGGTTAGGGTTAGGGTTAGGGTTTAGGGTTAGGGTTAGGGTTGGGTTAGGGTTAGGGTTAGGGTTAGGGTTAGGGTTAGGTTTACTCTTAGGTTAGGGTTAGGGTCAGGGTTTTCTCGGGAATCTGGGGGGAAATGGCGGGATTTTGGGGGCAAATATGGGTTAGAGTTAGGGTTAGGGTTAGGGTTAGGGTTAGGGTTAGGGTTAGGGTTAGGGTTACTCTTAGGTTAGGGTCAGGGTCAGGGTTTTGGGGGGAATCTGGGGGGAAATGGCTGGATTTTGGGGGCAAATATGGGATTTTGGTGCAAAATGCAGGAATTTGTGGCAAAAATGGGGGATTATGGGGGAAGTCGCGGGATTTTGGGGCAAAATGTGGGGTTTTAGGGTTAAAATGTGGGATTTTTAGGGTAAATCGCAGGATTTTGGGGGCGAAATGCGGGAATTTTGGTGCGAAATGGGGCGATTTGGGGCAAAAATGCGGGATTTGTGGAGGAAATTGCGAGATTTTGAGGGGAAAATGTGGGGTTTTAGGGTTAAAATGTGGGATTTTTGGGGGAAATCGCGGGATTTGGGGGGCAAAATGTGGTAATTTGGTGTGATATCTGTGGTGCTGTAGATGCGCTGCCAATGGCCGGTGAGGAGCAGCAAGAACTTGGCAGGCTGGCACTTTCGGTGTGGGAGCAATCGTCCGACGTTCGTGATTTGTCGGGGTTTTTTCTCAGTGGGTGCCCATGTGCAGCTGGTGGTAATCGTCGAAGCCCTGTTGGTCAGGGAAAGCCCGGAGCCCCGATGTCTGTCGTGCTGTAGATGCGCTGCCAATGGCCGATGAGGAGCAGCAAGAGATTGAAAGGCTGGCACTCAAGGTGTGGGAGGAATCGTCCGATGTTTGTGATTTCTCAGGATTTTTTTCAGTGGGTGCCCAGGTGCAGCTGGTGGTAAACGTCGAAGCCCTGTTTGTCAGGGAAAGCCCGGAGCCCCGATGTCTGTGGTGCTGTAGATGCGCTGCCAATTGCCGGTGAGGAGCAGCAAGAGCTTGTGTTGCTGGCACTTTCGGTGTGGGAGCAATCGTCCGATGTTCGTGATTTTTCGGGGTTTTTTTTCAGTGGGCGCTCAGGTGCAGCGGGTGGTAAATGTTGAAGCCCTGTTGGTCAGGGTTAGGGTTAGGGTTAGGGTTAGGTTAGGGTTAGGGTTAGGGTTAGGGTTAGGGTTAGGTTAGGGTTAGGGTTAGGTTAGGGTTAGGTTAGGGTTAGGGTTAGGGTTAGGTTACGATTAGGGTTAGGGTTAGGGTTAGGGTTAGGGTTAGGGTTTAGGGTTAGGGTTAGGGTTAGGTTAGGGTTAGGGTTAGGGTTAGGTTAGGGTTAGGGTTAGGGTTAGGGTTAGGGTTAGGGTTAGGTTTACTCTTAGGTTAGGGTTAGGGTCAGGGTTTTGTCGGGAATCTGGGGGGAAATGGCGGGATTTTGGGGGCAAATATGGGTTAGGGTTAGGGTTAGGGTTAGGGTTAGTGTTAGGGTTAGGTTAGGGTTAGGGTTACTCTTAGGTTAGGGTCAGGGTCAGGGTTTTGGGGGGAATCTGGGGGGAAATGGCTGGATTTTGGGGGCAAATATGGGATTTTGGTGCAAAATGCAGGAATTTGTGGCAAAAATGGGGGATTATGGGGGAAGTCGCGGGATTTTGGGGCAAAATGTGGGGTTTTAGGGTTAAAATGTGGGATTTTTAG
>NC_141592.1:18894775-18912275 GCF_036417535.1 Chlamydotis macqueenii | reverse complement strand
GGGTTAGGGTTAGGGTTAGGGTTAGGGTTAGGTTAGGGTTAGGGTTACTCTTAGGTTAGGGTCAGGGTCAGGGTTTTGGGGGGAATCTGATGGGAAATGGCTGGATTTTGGGGGCAAATATGGGATTTTGGTGCAAAATGCAGGAATTTGTGGCAAAAATGGGGGATTATGGGGGAAGTCGCGGGATTTTGGGGCAAAATGTGGGGTTTTAGGGTTAAAATGTGGGATTTTTAGGGTAAATCGCAGGATTTTGGGGGCGAAATGCGGGAATTTTGGTGCGAAATGGGGCGATTTGGGGCAAAAATGCGGGATTTGTGGAGGAAATTGCGAGATTTTGAGGGGCAAAATGTGGGGTTTTAGGGTTAAAATGTGGGATTTTTGGGGGAAATCGCGGGATTTGGGGGGCAAAATGTGGTAATTTGGTGTGATATCTGTGGTGCTGTAGATGCGCTGCCAATGGCCGGTGAGGAGCAGCAAGAACTTGGCAGGCTGGCACTTTCGGTGTGGGAGCAATCGTCCGACGTTCGTGATTTGTCGGGGTTTTTTCTCAGTGGGTGCCCATGTGCAGCTGGTGGTAATCGTCGAAGCCCTGTTGGTCAGGGAAAGCCCGGAGCCCCGATGTCTGTCGTGCTGTAGATGCGCTGCCAATGGCCGATGAGGAGCAGCAAGAGATTGAAAGGCTGGCACTCAAGGTGTGGGAGGAATCGTCCGATGTTTGTGATTTCTCAGGATTTTTTTCAGTGGGTGCCCAGGTGCAGCTGGTGGTAAACGTCGAAGCCCTGTTTGTCAGGGAAAGCCCGGAGCCCCGATGTCTGTCGTGCTGTAGATGCGCTGCCAATTGCCGGTGAGGAGCAGCAAGAGCTTGTGTTGCTGGCACTTTCGGTGTGGGAGCAATCGTCCGATGTTCGTGATTTTTCGGGGTTTTTTTTCAGTGGGCGCTCAGGTGCAGCGGGTGGTAAATGTTGAAGCCCTGTTGGTCAGGGTTAGGGTTAGGGTTAGGGTTAGGTTAGGGTTAGGGTTAGGGTTAGGTTAGGTTTAGGTTAGGGTTAGGGTTAGGGTTAGGGTTAGGGTTAGGGTTAGGGTTGGGTTAGGGTTAGGGTTAGGGTTAGGGTTAGGGTTTAGGGTTAGGGTTAGGGTTGGGTTAGGGTTAGGGTTAGGGTTAGGGTTAGGGTTAGGGTTAGGTTTACTCTTAGGTTAGGGTTAGGGTCAGGGTTTTCTCGGGAATCTGGGGGGAAATGGCGGGATTTTGGGGGCAAATATGGGTTAGAGTTAGGGTTAGGGTTAGGGTTAGGGTTAGGGTTAGGGTTAGGGTTAGGGTTAGGGTTACTCTTAGGTTAGGGTCAGGGTCAGGGTTTTGGGGGGAATCTGGGGGGAAATGGCTGGATTTTGGGGGCAAATATGGGATTTTGGTGCAAAATGCAGGAATTTGTGGCAAAAATGGGGGATTATGGGGGAAGTCGCGGGATTTTGGGGCAAAATGTGGGGTTTTAGGGTTAAAATGTGGGATTTTTAGGGTAAATCGCAGGATTTTGGGGGCGAAATGCGGGAATTTTGGTGCGAAATGGGGCGATTTGGGGCAAAAATGCGGGATTTGTGGAGGAAATTGCGAGATTTTGAGGGGCAAAATGTGGGGTTTTAGGGTTAAAATGTGGGATTTTTGGGGGAAATCGCGGGATTTGGGGGGCAAAATGTGGTAATTTGGTGTGATATCTGTGGTGCTGTAGATGCGCTGCCAATGGCCGGTGAGGAGCAGCAAGAACTTGGCAGGCTGGCACTTTCGGTGTGGGAGCAATCGTCCGACGTTCGTGATTTGTCGGGGTTTTTTCTCAGTGGGTGCCCATGTGCAGCTGGTGGTAATCGTCGAAGCCCTGTTGGTCAGGGAAAGCCCGGAGCCCCGATGTCTGTCGTGCTGTAGATGCGCTGCCAATGGCCGATGAGGAGCAGCAAGAGATTGAAAGGCTGGCACTCAAGGTGTGGGAGGAATCGTCCGATGTTTGTGATTTCTCAGGATTTTTTTCAGTGGGTGCCCAGGTGCAGCTGGTGGTAAACGTCGAAGCCCTGTTTGTCAGGGAAAGCCCGGAGCCCCGATGTCTGTGGTGCTGTAGATGCGCTGCCAATTGCCGGTGAGGAGCAGCAAGAGCTTGTGTTGCTGGCACTTTCGGTGTGGGAGCAATCGTCCGATGTTCGTGATTTTTCGGGGTTTTTTTTCAGTGGGCGCTCAGGTGCAGCTGGTGGTAAATGTTGAAGCCCTGTTGGTCAGGGTTAGGGTTAGGGTTAGGGTTAGGTTAGGGTTAGGGTTAGGGTTAGGTTAGGTTAGGTTAGGGTTAGGGTTAGGGTTAGGGTTAGGGTTAGGGTTAGGGTTAGGGTTAGGGTTGGGTTAGGGTTAGGGTTAGGGTTAGGGTTAGGGTTTAGGGTTAGGGTTAGGGTTGGGTTAGGGTTAGGGTTAGGGTTAGGGTTAGGGTTAGGTTTACTCTTAGGTTAGGGTTAGGGTCAGGGTTTTCTCGGGAATCTGGGGGGAAATGGCGGGATTTTGGGGGCAAATATGGGTTAGAGTTAGGGTTAGGGTTAGGGTTAGGGTTAGGTTAGGGTTAGGGTTAGGGTTAGGGTTAGGGTTGGGGTTAGGGTTAGGTTAGGGTTAGGGTTAGGGTTAGGGTTAGGGTTTAGGGTTAGGGTTAGGGTTAGGTTAGGGTTAGGGTTAGGGTTAGGGTTAGGGTTAGGGTTAGGTTTACTCTTAGGTTAGGGTTAGGGTCAGGGTTTTGTCGGGAATCTGGGGGGAAATGGCGGGATTTTGGGGGCAAATATGGGTTAGGGTTAGGGTTAGGGTTAGGGTTAGGGTTAGGGTTAGGGTTAGGGTTAGGTTAGGGTTAGGGTTACTCTTAGGTTAGGGTCAGGGTCAGGGTTTTGGGGGGAATCTGGGGGGAAATGGCTGGATTTTGGGGGCAAATATGGGATTTTGGTGCAAAATGCAGGAATTTGTGGCAAAAATGGGGGATTATGGGGGAAGTCGCGGGATTTTGGGGCAAAATGTGGGGTTTTAGGGTTAAAATGTGGGATTTTTAGGGTAAATCGCAGGATTTTGGGGGCGAAATGCGGGAATTTTGGTGCGAAATGGGGCGATTTGGGGCAAAAATGCGGGATTTGTGGAGGAAATTGCGAGATTTTGAGGGGCAAAATGTGGGGTTTTAGGGTTAAAATGTGGGATTTTTGGGGGAAATCGCGGGATTTGGGGGGCAAAATGTGGTAATTTGGTGTGATATCTGTGGTGCTGTAGATGCGCTGCCAATGGCCGGTGAGGAGCAGCAAGAACTTGGCAGGCTGGCACTTTCGGTGTGGGAGCAATCGTCCGACGTTCGTGATTTGTCGGGGTTTTTTCTCAGTGGGTGCCCATGTGCAGCTGGTGGTAATCGTCGAAGCCCTGTTGGTCAGGGAAAGCCCGGAGCCCCGATGTCTGTCGTGCTGTAGATGCGCTGCCAATGGCCGATGAGGAGCAGCAAGAGATTGAAAGGCTGGCACTCAAGGTGTGGGAGGAATCGTCCGATGTTTGTGATTTCTCAGGATTTTTTTCAGTGGGTGCCCAGGTGCAGCTGGTGGTAAACGTCGAAGCCCTGTTTGTCAGGGAAAGCCCGGAGCCCCGATGTCTGTGGTGCTGTAGATGCGCTGCCAATTGCCGGTGAGGAGCAGCAAGAGCTTGTGTTGCTGGCACTTTCGGTGTTGGAGCAATCGTCCGATGTTCGTGATTTTTCGGGGTTTTTTTTCAGTGGGCGCTCAGGTGCAGCGGGTGGTAAATGTTGAAGCCCTGTTGGTCAGGGTTAGGGTTAGGGTTAGGTTAGGGTTAGGCTTAGGGTTAGGGTTAGGTTAGGGTTAGGTTAGGGTTAGGGTTAGGTTAGGGTTAGGGTTAGGGTTAGGGTTGGGTTAGGGTTAGGGTTAGGGTTAGGGTTAGGGTTAGGGTTTAGGGTTAGGGTTAGGGTTAGGGTTAGGTTAGGGTTAGGGTTAGGGTTAGGTTAGGGTTAGGGTTAGGGTTAGGGTTAGGGTTAGGTTAGGGTTAGGGTTAGGTTAGGGTTAGGTTTACTCTTAGGTTAGGGTTAGGGTCAGGGTTTTGTCGGGAATCTGGGGGGAAATGGCGGGATTTTGGGGGAAATATGGGTTAGGGTTAGGGTTAGGGTTAGGGTTAGGGTTAGGGTTAGGGTTAGGGTTAGGTTAGGGTTAGGGTTACTCTTAGGTTAGGGTCAGGGTCAGGGTTTTGGGGGGAATCTGATGGGAAATGGCTGGATTTTGGGGGCAAATATGGGATTTTGGTGCAAAATGCAGGAATTTGTGGCAAAAATGGGGGATTATGGGGGAAGTCGCGGGATTTTGGGGCAAAATGTGGGGTTTTAGGGTTAAAATGTGGGATTTTTAGGGTAAATCGCAGGATTTTGGGGGCGAAATGCGGGAATTTTGGTGCGAAATGGGGCGATTTGGGGCAAAAATGCGGGATTTGTGGAGGAAATTGCGAGATTTTGAGGGGCAAAATGTGGGGTTTTAGGGTTAAAATGTGGGATTTTTGGGGGAAATCGCGGGATTTGGGGGGCAAAATGTGGTAATTTGGTGTGATATCTGTGGTGCTGTAGATGCGCTGCCAATGGCCGGTGAGGAGCAGCAAGAACTTGGCAGGCTGGCACTTTCGGTGTGGGAGCAATCGTCCGACGTTCGTGATTTGTCGGGGTTTTTTCTCAGTGGGTGCCCATGTGCAGCTGGTGGTAATCGTCGAAGCCCTGTTGGTCAGGGAAAGCCCGGAGCCCCGATGTCTGTCGTGCTGTAGATGCGCTGCCAATGGCCGATGAGGAGCAGCAAGAGATTGAAAGGCTGGCACTCAAGGTGTGGGAGGAATCGTCCGATGTTTGTGATTTCTCAGGATTTTTTTCAGTGGGTGCCCAGGTGCAGCTGGTGGTAAACGTCGAAGCCCTGTTTGTCAGGGAAAGCCCGGAGCCCCGATGTCTGTGGTGCTGTAGATGCGCTGCCAATTGCCGGTGAGGAGCAGCAAGAGCTTGTGTTGCTGGCACTTTCGGTGTGGGAGCAATCGTCCGATGTTCGTGATTTTTCGGGGGTTTTTTTCAGTGGGCGCTCAGGTGCAGCGGGTGGTAAATGTTGAAGCCCTGTTGGTCAGGGTTAGGGTTAGGGTTAGGGTTAGGTTAGGGTTAGGGTTAGGGTTAGGGTTAGGTTAGGGTTAGGTTAGGGTTAGGGTTAGGGTTAGGGTTAGGGTTGGGGTTAGGGTTAGGTTAGGGTTAGGGTTAGGGTTAGGGTTAGGGTTTAGGGTTAGGGTTAGGGTTAGGTTAGGGTTAGGGTTAGGGTTAGGGTTAGGGTTAGGGTTAGGTTTACTCTTAGGGTTAGGGTCAGGGTTTTGTCGGGAATCTGGGGGAAATGGCGGGATTTTGGGGGCAAATATGGGTTAGGGTTAGGGTTAGGGTTAGGGTTAGGGTTAGGGTTAGGGTTAGGTTAGGGTTAGGGTTAGGGTTAGGGTTAGGGTTAGGGTTACTCTTAGGTTAGGGTCAGGGTTTTGGGGGGAATCTGGGGGGAAATGGCTGGATTTTGGGGGCAAATATGGGATTTTGGTGCAAAATGCAGGAATTTGTGGCAAAAATGGGGGATTATGGGGGAAGTCGCGGGATTTTGGGGCAAAATGTGGGGTTTTAGGGTTAAAATGTGGGATTTTTAGGGTAAATCGCAGGATTTTGGGGGCGAAATGCGGGAATTTTGGTGCGAAATGGGGCGATTTGGGGCAAAAATGCGGGATTTGTGGAGGAAATTGCGAGATTTTGAGGGGCAAAATGTGGGGTTTTAGGGTTAAAATGTGGGATTTTTGGGGGAAATCGCGGGATTTGGGGGGCAAAATGTGGTAATTTGGTGTGATATCTGTGGTGCTGTAGATGCGCTGCCAATGGCCGGTGAGGAGCAGCAAGAACTTGGCAGGCTGGCACTTTCGGTGTGGGAGCAATCGTCCGACGTTCGTGATTTGTCGGGGTTTTTTCTCAGTGGGTGCCCATGTGCAGCTGGTGGTAATCGTCGAAGCCCTGTTGGTCAGGGAAAGCCCGGAGCCCCGATGTCTGTCGTGCTGTAGATGCGCTGCCAATGGCCGATGAGGAGCAGCAAGAGATTGAAAGGCTGGCACTCAAGGTGTGGGAGGAATCGTCCGATGTTTGTGATTTCTCAGGATTTTTTTCAGTGGGTGCCCAGGTGCAGCTGGTGGTAAACGTCGAAGCCCTGTTTGTCAGGGAAAGCCCGGAGCCCCGATGTCTGTGGTGCTGTAGATGCGCTGCCAATTGCCGGTGAGGAGCAGCAAGAGCTTGTGTTGCTGGCACTTTCGGTGTGGGAGCAATCGTCCGATGTTCGTGATTTTTCGGGGTTTTTTTTCAGTGGGCGCTCAGGTGCAGCGGGTGGTAAATGTTGAAGCCCTGTTGGTCAGGGTTAGGGTTAGGGTTAGTGTTAGGTTAGGGTTAGGGTTAGGGTTGGGGTTAGGGTTAGGTTAGGGTTAGGGTTAGGTTAGGGTTAGGATTAGGGTTAGGGTTAGGTTAGGATTAGGGTTAGGGTTAGGGTTAGGGTTAGGTTAGGGTTAGGGTTAGGGTTAGGGTTAGGGTTAGGGTTAGGTTAGGGTTAGGGTTAGGGTTAGGGTTAGGGTTTAGGGTTAGGGTTAGGGTTAGGGTTAGGGTTAGGGTTTAGGGTTAGGGTTAGGGTTAGGTTTAGGGTTAGGTTAGGGTTAGGGTTAGGTTTAGGGTTAGGTTTACTTTTAGGTTAGGGTTAGGGTCAGGGTTTTGTCGGGAATCTGGGGGGAAATGGCGGGATTTTGGGGGCAAATATGGGTTAGGGTTAGGGTTAGGGTTAGGGTTAGGGTTAGGTTAGGGTTAGGGTTAGGGTTAGGTTAGGGTTAGGGTTACTCTTAGGTTAGGGTCAGGGTCAGGGTTTTGGGGGGAATCTGGGGGGAAATGGCTGGATTTTGGGGGCAAATATGGGATTTTGGTGCAAAATGCAGGAATTTGTGGCAAAAATGGGGGATTATGGGGGAAGTCGCGGGATTTTGGGGCAAAATGTGGGGTTTTAGGGTTAAAATGTGGGATTTTTAGGGTAAATCACAGGATTTTGGGGGCGAAATGCGGGAATTTTGGTGCGAAATGGGGCGATTTGGGGCAAAAATGCGGGATTTGTGGAGGAAATTGCGAGATTTTGAGGGGCAAAATGTGGGGTTTTAGGGTTAAAATGTGGGATTTTTGGGGGAAATCGCGGGATTTGGGGGGCAAAATGTGGTAATTTGGTGTGATATCTGTGGTGCTGTAGATGCGCTGCCAATGGCCGGTGAGGAGCAGCAAGAACTTGGCAGGCTGGCACTTTCGGTGTGGGAGCAATCGTCCGACGTTCGTGATTTGTCGGGGTTTTTTCTCAGTGGGTGCCCATGTGCAGCTGGTGGTAATCGTCGAAGCCCTGTTGGTCAGGGAAAGCCCGGAGCCCCGATGTCTGTCGTGCTGTAGATGCGCTGCCAATGGCCGATGAGGAGCAGCAAGAGATTGAAAGGCTGGCACTCAAGGTGTGGGAGGAATCGTCCGATGTTTGTGATTTCTCAGGATTTTTTTCAGTGGGTGCCCAGGTGCAGCTGGTGGTAAACGTCGAAGCCCTGTTTGTCAGGGAAAGCCCGGAGCCCCGATGTCTGTGGTGCTGTAGATGCGCTGCCAATTGCCGGTGAGGAGCAGCAAGAGCTTGTGTTGCTGGCACTTTCGGTGTGGGAGCAATCGTCCGATGTTCGTGATTTTTCGGGGTTTTTTTTCAGTGGGCGCTCAGGTGCAGCGGGTGGTAAATGTTGAAGCCCTGTTGGTCAGGGTTAGGGTTAGGGTTAAGGTTAGGGTTAGGGTTAGGGTTAGGTTAGGGTTAGGGTTAGGTTAGGGTTAGGGTTAGGGTTAGGGTTAGGTTAGGATTAGGGTTAGGGTTAGGGTTAGGGTTAGGGTTAGGGTTAGGGTTTAGGGTTAGGGTTAGGGTTAGGGTTAGGGTTAGGGTTAGGGTTAGGTTAGGATTAGGGTTAGGGTTAGGGTTAGGGTTAGGGTTAGGGTTAGGGTTTAGGGTTAGGGTTAGGGTTAGGGTTAGGGTTAGGTTAGCGTTAGGGTTAGGTTAGGGTTAGGGTTAGGTTAGGGTTAGGGTTAGGGTTAGGGTTAGGGTTAGGGTTAGGGTTAGGGTTAGGTTTACTCTTAGGTTAGGGTTAGGGTCAGGGTTTTGTCGGGAATCTGGGGGGAAATGGCGGGATTTTGGGGGCAAATATGGGTTAGGGTTAGGGTTAGGGTTAGGGTTAGGGTTAGGTTAGGGTTAGGGTTAGGGTTAGGGTTAGGGTTTAGGGTTAGGGTTAGGGTTAGGGTTAGGTTAGGGTTAGGGTTAGGGTTAGGGTTAGGGTTAGGGTTAGGGTTAGGGTTAGGGTTAGGGTTAGGGTTAGGTTTACTCTTAGGTTAGGGTTAGGGTCAGGGTTTTGTCGGGAATCTGGGGGGAAATGGCGGGATTTTGGGGGCAAATATGGGTTAGGGTTAGGGTTAGGGTTAGGGTTAGGGTTAGGGTTAGGGTTAGGGTTGGGTTAGGGTTAGGGTTAGGGTTAGGGTTAGGTTAGGGTTACTCTTAGGTTAGGGTCAGGGTCAGGGTTTTGGGGGGAATCTGGGGGGAAATGGCTGGATTTTGGGGGCAAATATGGGATTTTGGTGCAAAATGCAGGAATTTGTGGCAAAAATGGGGGATTATGGGGGAAGTCGCGGGATTTTGGGGCAAAATGTGGGGTTTTAGGGTTAAAATGTGGGATTTTTAGGGTAAATCGCAGGATTTTGGGGGCGAAATGCGGGAATTTTGGTGCGAAATGGGGCGATTTGGGGCAAAAATGCGGGATTTGTGGAGGAAATTGCGAGATTTTGAGGGGCAAAATGTGGGGTTTTAGGGTTAAAATGTGGGATTTTTGGGGGAAATCGCGGGATTTGGGGGGCAAAATGTGGTAATTTGGTGTGATATCTGTGGTGCTGTAGATGCGCTGCCAATGGCCGGTGAGGAGCAGCAAGAACTTGGCAGGCTGGCACTTTCGGTGTGGGAGCAATCGTCCGACGTTCGTGATTTGTCGGGGTTTTTTCTCAGTGGGTGCCCATGTGCAGCTGGTGGTAATCGTCGAAGCCCTGTTGGTCAGGGAAAGCCCGGAGCCCCGATGTCTGTCGTGCTGTAGATGCGCTGCCAATGGCCGATGAGGAGCAGCAAGAGATTGAAAGGCTGGCACTCAAGGTGTGGGAGGAATCGTCCGATGTTTGTGATTTCTCAGGATTTTTTTCAGTGGGTGCCCAGGTGCAGCTGGTGGTAAACGTCGAAGCCCTGTTTGTCAGGGAAAGCCCGGAGCCCCGATGTCTGTGGTGCTGTAGATGCGCTGCCAATTGCCGGTGAGGAGCAGCAAGAGCTTGTGTTGCTGGCACTTTCGGTGTGGGAGCAATCGTCCGATGTTCGTGATTTTTCGGGGGTTTTTTTTCAGTGGGCGCTCAGGTGCAGCGGGTGGTAAATGTTGAAGCCCTGTTGGTCAGGGTTAGGGTTAGGGTTAGGGTTAGGGTTAGGTTAGGGTTAGGGTTGGGTTGGGTTAGGGTTAGGGTTAGGGTTAGGGTTGGGTTAGGGTTAGGGTTAGGGTTAGGGTTAGGGGTTAGGGTTAGGGTTAGGGGTTAGGGTTAGGGTTAGGGTTAGGGTTAGGGTTAGGGTTAGGGTTAGGGTTAGGGTTAGGTTAGGGTTAGGTTTACTCTTAGGTTAGGGTTAGGGTCAGGGTTTTGTCGGGAATCTGGGGGGAAATGGCGGGATTTTGGGGGCAAATATGGGTTAGGGTTAGGGTTAGGGTTAGGGTTAGGGTTAGGGTTAGGGTTAGGTTAGGGTTAGGGTTACTCTTAGGTTAGGGTCAGGGTCAGGATTTTGGGGGGAATCTGGGGGGAAATGGCTGGATTTTGGGGGCAAATATGGGATTTTGGTGCAAAATGCAGGAATTTGTGGCAAAAATGGGGGATTATGGGGGAAGTCGCGGGATTTTGGGGCAAAATGTGGGGTTTTAGGGTTAAAATGTGGGATTTTTAGGGTAAATCGCAGGATTTTGGGGGCGAAATGCGGGAATTTTGGTGCGAAATGGGGCGATTTGGGGCAAAAATGCGGGATTTGTGGAGGAAATTGCGAGATTTTGAGGGGCAAAATGTGGGGTTTTAGGGTTAAAATGTGGGATTTTTTGGGTAAATCACGGATTTGGGGGGCAAAATGTGGTAATTTGGTGTGATATCTGTGGTGCTGTAGATGCGCTGCCAATGGCCCGTGAGGAGCAGCAAGAACTTGGCAGGCTGGCACTTTCGGTGTGGGAGCAATCGTCCGACGTTCGTGATTTGTCGGGGTTTTTTCTCAGTGGGTGCCCATGTGCAGCTGGTGGTAATCGTCGAAGCCCTGTTGGTCAGGGAAAGCCCGGAGCCCCGATGTCTGTCGTGCTGTAGATGCGCTGCCAATGGCCGATGAGGAGCAGCAAGAGATTGAAAGGCTGGCACTCAAGGTGTGGGAGGAATCGTCCGATGTTTGTGATTTCTCAGGATTTTTTTCAGTGGGTGCCCAGGTGCAGCTGGTGGTAAACGTCGAAGCCCTGTTTGTCAGGGAAAGCCCGGAGCCCCGATGTCTGTGGTGCTGTAGATGCGCTGCCAATTGCCGGTGAGGAGCAGCAAGAGCTTGTGTTGCTGGCACTTTCGGTGTGGGAGCAATCGTCCGATGTTCGTGATTTTTCGGGGTTTTTTTTCAGTGGGCGCTCAGGTGCAGCGGGTGGTAAATGTTGAAGCCCTGTTGGTCAGGGTTAGGGTTAGGGTTAGGGTTAGGTTAGGGTTAGGGTTAGGGTTAGGGTTAGGTTAGGGTTAGGGTTAGGGTTAGGGTTAGGGTTAGGGTTAGGTTAGGGTTAGGGTTAGGGTTAGGGTTAGGTTAGGATTAGGGTTAGGGTTAGGGTTAGGGTTAGGGTAGGGTTAGGGTTAGGGTTAGGGTAGGGTTAGGGTTAGGGTTAGGGTAGGGTTAGGGTTAGGGTTAGGGTTAGGGTTAGGGTTAGGGTTAGGGTTAGGTTAGGGTTAGGGTTAGGTTAGGGTTAGGGTTAGGTTAGGGTTAGGGTTAGGGTTAGGTTAGGGTTAGGTTAGGGTTAGGGTTAGGTTAGGGTTAGGGTTAGGGTTAGGGTTAGGTTAGGGTTAGGGTTAGGGTTAGGGTTTAGGGTTAGGGTTAGGGTTAGGGTTAGGGTTTAGGGTTAGGGTTAGGTTAGGGTTAGGGTTAGGGTTAGGGTTAGGGTTAGGGTTAGGGTTAGGTTTACTCTTAGGTTAGGGTTAGGGTCAGGGTTTTGTCGGGAATCTGGGGGGAAATGGCGGGATTTTGGGGGCAAATATGGGTTAGGGTTAGGGTTAGGGTTAGGGTTAGGGTTGGGTTAGGGTTAGGTTAGGGTTAGGGTTACTCTTAGGTTAGGGTCAGGGTCAGGGTTTTGGGGGGAATCTGGGGGGAAATGGCTGGATTTTGGGGGCAAATATGGGATTTTGGTGCAAAATGCAGGAATTTGTGGCAAAAATGGGGGATTATGGGGGAAGTCGCGGGATTTTGGGGCAAAATGTGGGGTTTTAGGGTTAAAATGTGGGATTTTTAGGGTAAATCGCAGGATTTTGGGGGCGAAATGCGGGAATTTTGGTGCGAAATGGGGCGATTTGGGGCAAAAATGCGGGATTTGTGGAGGAAATTGCGAGATTTTGAGGGGCAAAATGTGGGGTTTTAGGGTTAAAATGTGGGATTTTTGGGGGAAATCGCGGGATTTGGGGGGCAAAATGTGGTAATTTGGTGTGATATCTGTGGTGCTGTAGATGCGCTGCCAATGGCCGGTGAGGAGCAGCAAGAACTTGGCAGGCTGGCACTTTCGGTGTGGGAGCAATCGTCCGACGTTCGTGATTTGTCGGGGTTTTTTCTCAGTGGGTGCCCATGTGCAGCTGGTGGTAATCGTCGAAGCCCTGTTGGTCAGGGAAAGCCCGGAGCCCCGATGTCTGTCGTGCTGTAGATGCGCTGCCAATGGCCGATGAGGAGCAGCAAGAGATTGAAAGGCTGGCACTCAAGGTGTGGGAGGAATCGTCCGATGTTTGTGATTTCTCAGGATTTTTTTCAGTGGGTGCCCAGGTGCAGCTGGTGGTAAACGTCGAAGCCCTGTTTGTCAGGGAAAGCCCGGAGCCCCGATGTCTGTGGTGCTGTAGATGCGCTGCCAATTGCCGGTGAGGAGCAGCAAGAGCTTGTGTTGCTGGCACTTTCGGTGTGGGAGCAATCGTCCGATGTTCGTGATTTTTCGGGGTTTTTTTTCAGTGGGCGCTCAGGTGCAGCGGGTGGTAAATGTTGAAGCCCTGTTGGTCAGGGTTAGGGTTAGGGTTAAGGTTAGGGTTAGGGTTAGGGTTAGGTTAGGGTTAGGGTTAGGTTAGGGTTAGGGTTAGGGTTAGGGTTAGGTTAGGATTAGGGTTAGGGTTAGGGTTAGGGTTAGGGTTAGGGTTTAGGGTTAGGGTTAGGGTTAGGGTTAGGGTTAGGGTTAGGGTTAGGTTAGGATTAGGGTTAGGGTTAGGGTTAGGGTTAGGGTTAGGGTTAGGGTTTAGGGTTAGGGTTAGGGTTAGGGTTAGGGTTAGGTTAGCGTTAGGGTTAGGTTAGGGTTAGGGTTAGGTTAGGGTTAGGGTTAGGGTTAGGGTTAGGGTTAGGGTTAGGGTTAGGGTTAGGTTTACTCTTAGGTTAGGGTTAGGGTCAGGGTTTTGTCGGGAATCTGGGGGGAAATGGCGGGATTTTGGGGGCAAATATGGGTTAGGGTTAGGGTTAGGGTTAGGGTTAGGGTTAGGTTAGGGTTAGGGTTAGGGTTAGGGTTAGGGTTTAGGGTTAGGGTTAGGGTTAGGGTTAGGTTAGGGTTAGGGTTAGGGTTAGGGTTAGGGTTAGGGTTAGGGTTAGGGTTAGGGTTAGGGTTAGGGTTAGGTTTACTCTTAGGTTAGGGTTAGGGTCAGGGTTTTGTCGGGAATCTGGGGGGAAATGGCGGGATTTTGGGGGCAAATATGGGTTAGGGTTAGGGTTAGGGTTAGGGTTAGGGTTAGGGTTAGGGTTAGGGTTGGGTTAGGGTTAGGGTTAGGGTTAGGGTTAGGTTAGGGTTACTC
This sequence comes from Chlamydotis macqueenii, assembly GCF_036417535.1. NCBI lineage: Eukaryota > Metazoa > Chordata > Aves > Otidiformes > Otididae > Chlamydotis > Chlamydotis macqueenii. The sequence continues at coordinate 18,899,103 of NC_141592.1, read as the reverse complement.
TTAGGTTAGGGTCAGGGTCAGGGTTTTGGGGGGAATCTGGGGGGAAATGGCTGGATTTTGGGGGCAAATATGGGATTTTGGTGCAAAATGCAGGAATTTGTGGCAAAAATGGGGGATTATGGGGGAAGTCGCGGGATTTTGGGGCAAAATGTGGGGTTTTAGGGTTAAAATGTGGGATTTTTAGGGTAAATCGCAGGATTTTGGGGGCGAAATGCGGGAATTTTGGTGCGAAATGGGGCGATTTGGGGCAAAAATGCGGGATTTGTGGAGGAAATTGCGAGATTTTGAGGGGCAAAATGTGGGGTTTTAGGGTTAAAATGTGGGATTTTTGGGGGAAATCGCGGGATTTGGGGGGCAAAATGTGGTAATTTGGTGTGATATCTGTGGTGCTGTAGATGCGCTGCCAATGGCCGGTGAGGAGCAGCAAGAACTTGGCAGGCTGGCACTTTCGGTGTGGGAGCAATCGTCCGACGTTCGTGATTTGTCGGGGTTTTTTCTCAGTGGGTGCCCATGTGCAGCTGGTGGTAATCGTCGAAGCCCTGTTGGTCAGGGAAAGCCCGGAGCCCCGATGTCTGTCGTGCTGTAGATGCGCTGCCAATGGCCGATGAGGAGCAGCAAGAGATTGAAAGGCTGGCACTCAAGGTGTGGGAGGAATCGTCCGATGTTTGTGATTTCTCAGGATTTTTTTCAGTGGGTGCCCAGGTGCAGCTGGTGGTAAACGTCGAAGCCCTGTTTGTCAGGGAAAGCCCGGAGCCCCGATGTCTGTGGTGCTGTAGATGCGCTGCCAATTGCCGGTGAGGAGCAGCAAGAGCTTGTGTTGCTGGCACTTTCGGTGTGGGAGCAATCGTCCGATGTTCGTGATTTTTCGGGGGTTTTTTTTCAGTGGGCGCTCAGGTGCAGCGGGTGGTAAATGTTGAAGCCCTGTTGGTCAGGGTTAGGGTTAGGGTTAGGGTTAGGGTTAGGTTAGGGTTAGGGTTGGGTTGGGTTAGGGTTAGGGTTAGGGTTAGGGTTGGGTTAGGGTTAGGGTTAGGGTTAGGGGTTAGGGTTAGGGTTAGGGGTTAGGGTTAGGGTTAGGGTTAGGGTTAGGGTTAGGGTTAGGGTTAGGGTTAGGTTAGGGTTAGGTTTACTCTTAGGTTAGGGTTAGGGTCAGGGTTTTGTCGGGAATCTGGGGGGAAATGGCGGGATTTTGGGGGCAAATATGGGTTAGGGTTAGGGTTAGGGTTAGGGTTAGGGTTAGGGTTAGGGTTAGGTTAGGGTTAGGGTTACTCTTAGGTTAGGGTCAGGGTCAGGATTTTGGGGGGAATCTGGGGGGAAATGGCTGGATTTTGGGGGCAAATATGGGATTTTGGTGCAAAATGCAGGAATTTGTGGCAAAAATGGGGGATTATGGGGGAAGTCGCGGGATTTTGGGGCAAAATGTGGGGTTTTAGGGTTAAAATGTGGGATTTTTAGGGTAAATCGCAGGATTTTGGGGGCGAAATGCGGGAATTTTGGTGCGAAATGGGGCGATTTGGGGCAAAAATGCGGGATTTGTGGAGGAAATTGCGAGATTTTGAGGGGCAAAATGTGGGGTTTTAGGGTTAAAATGTGGGATTTTTGGGGTAAATCACGGATTTGGGGGGCAAAATGTGGTAATTTGGTGTGATATCTGTGGTGCTGTAGATGCGCTGCCAATGGCCCGTGAGGAGCAGCAAGAACTTGGCAGGCTGGCACTTTCGGTGTGGGAGCAATCGTCCGACGTTCGTGATTTGTCGGGGTTTTTTCTCAGTGGGTGCCCATGTGCAGCTGGTGGTAATCGTCGAAGCCCTGTTGGTCAGGGAAAGCCCGGAGCCCCGATGTCTGTCGTGCTGTAGATGCGCTGCCAATGGCCGATGAGGAGCAGCAAGAGATTGAAAGGCTGGCACTCAAGGTGTGGGAGGAATCGTCCGATGTTTGTGATTTCTCAGGATTTTTTTCAGTGGGTGCCCAGGTGCAGCTGGTGGTAAACGTCGAAGCCCTGTTTGTCAGGGAAAGCCCGGAGCCCCGATGTCTGTGGTGCTGTAGATGCGCTGCCAATTGCCGGTGAGGAGCAGCAAGAGCTTGTGTTGCTGGCACTTTCGGTGTGGGAGCAATCGTCCGATGTTCGTGATTTTTCGGGGTTTTTTTTCAGTGGGCGCTCAGGTGCAGCGGGTGGTAAATGTTGAAGCCCTGTTGGTCAGGGTTAGGGTTAGGGTTAGGGTTAGGTTAGGGTTAGGGTTAGGGTTAGGGTTAGGTTAGGGTTAGGGTTAGGGTTAGGGTTAGGGTTAGGGTTAGGTTAGGGTTAGGGTTAGGGTTAGGTTAGGATTAGGGTTAGGGTTAGGGTTAGGGTTAGGGTAGGGTTAGGGTTAGGGTTAGGGTAGGGTTAGGGTTAGGGTTAGGGTAGGGTTAGGGTTAGGGTTAGGGTTAGGGTTAGGGTTAGGGTTAGGGTTAGGTTAGGGTTAGGGTTAGGTTAGGGTTAGGGTTAGGTTAGGGTTAGGGTTAGGGTTAGGTTAGGGTTAGGTTAGGGTTAGGGTTAGGTTAGGGTTAGGGTTAGGGTTAGGGTTAGGTTAGGGTTAGGGTTAGGGTTAGGGTTTAGGGTTAGGGTTAGGGTTAGGGTTAGGGTTTAGGGTTAGGGTTAGGTTAGGGTTAGGGTTAGGGTTAGGGTTAGGGTTAGGGTTAGGGTTAGGTTTACTCTTAGGTTAGGGTTAGGGTCAGGGTTTTGTCGGGAATCTGGGGGGAAATGGCGGGATTTTGGGGGCAAATATGGGTTAGGGTTAGGGTTAGGGTTAGGGTTAGGGTTGGGTTAGGGTTAGGTTAGGGTTAGGGTTACTCTTAGGTTAGGGTCAGGGTCAGGGTTTTGGGGGGAATCTGGGGGGAAATGGCTGGATTTTGGGGGCAAATATGGGATTTTGGTGCAAAATGCAGGAATTTGTGGCAAAAATGGGGGATTATGGGGGAAGTCGCGGGATTTTGGGGCAAAATGTGGGGTTTTAGGGTTAAAATGTGGGATTTTTAGGGTAAATCGCAGGATTTTGGGGGCGAAATGCGGGAATTTTGGTGCGAAATGGGGCGATTTGGGGCAAAAATGCGGGATTTGTGGAGGAAATTGCGAGATTTTGAGGGGCAAAATGTGGGGTTTTAGGGTTAAAATGTGGGATTTTTGGGGGAAATCGCGGGATTTGGGGGGCAAAATGTGGTAATTTGGTGTGATATCTGTGGTGCTGTAGATGCGCTGCCAATGGCCGGTGAGGAGCAGCAAGAACTTGGCAGGCTGGCACTTTCGGTGTGGGAGCAATCGTCCGACGTTCGTGATTTGTCGGGGTTTTTTCTCAGTGGGTGCCCATGTGCAGCTGGTGGTAATCGTCGAAGCCCTGTTGGTCAGGGAAAGCCCGGAGCCCCGATGTCTGTGGTGCTGTAGATGCGCTGCCAATGGCCGATGAGGAGCAGCAAGAGATTGAAAGGCTGGCACTCAAGGTGTGGGAGGAATCGTCCGATGTTTGTGATTTCTCAGGATTTTTTTCAGTGGGTGCCCAGGTGCAGCTGGTGGTAAACGTCGAAGCCCTGTTTGTCAGGGAAAGCCCGGAGCCCCGATGTCTGTGGTGCTGTAGATGCGCTGCCAATTGCCGGTGAGGAGCAGCAAGAGCTTGTGTTGCTGGCACTTTCGGTGTGGGAGCAATCGTCCGATGTTCGTGATTTTTCGGGGTTTTTTTTCAGTGGGCGCTCAGGTGCAGCGGGTGGTAAATGTTGAAGCCCTGTTGGTCAGGGTTAGGGTTAGGGTTAGGGTTAGGGTTAGGTTAGGGTTAGGCTTAGGGTTAGGATTAGGTTAGGGTTAGGGTTACTCTTAGGTTAGGGTCAGGGTCAGGGTTTTGGGGGGAATCTGGGGGGAAATTGCTGGATTTTGGGGGCAAATATGGGATTTTGGTGCAAAATGCAGGAATTTGTGGCAAAAATGGGGTATTATGGGGGAAGTCGCGGGATTTTGGGGCAAAATGTGGGGTTTTAGGGTTAAAATGTGGGATTTTTAGGGTAAATCGCAGGATTTTGGGGGCGAAATGCGGGAATTTTGGTGCGAAATGGGGCGATTTGGGGCAAAAATGCGGGATTTGTGGAGGAAATTGCGAGATTTTGAGGGGCAAAATGTGGGGTTTTAGGGTTAAAATGTGGGATTTTTGGGGGAAATCGCGGGATTTGGGGGGCAAAATGTGGTAATTTGGTGTGATATCTGTGGTGCTGTAGATGCGCTGCCAATGGCCGGTGAGGAGCAGCAAGAACTTGGCAGGCTGGCACTTTCGGTGTGGGAGCAATCGTCCGACGTTCGTGATTTGTCGGGG
>NC_141592.1:18879775-18887275 GCF_036417535.1 Chlamydotis macqueenii | reverse complement strand
GTTAGGGTTAGGGTTAGGGTTAGGTTAGGGTTAGGGTTAGGGTTAGGTTAGGGTTAGGGTTAGGTTAGGGTTAGGGTTAGGGTTAGGGTTAGGGTTAGGGTTAGGGTTAGGGTTAGGTTAGGGTTAGGGTTAGGGTTAGGGTTAGGGTTAGGTTAGGGTTAGGGTTAGGGTTAGGGTTAGGGTTAGGTTAGGGTTAGGGTTAGGGTTAGGGTTAGGGTTAGGGTTAGGGTTATGTTAGGGTTAGGGTTACTCTTAGGTTAGGGTCAGGGTCAGGGTTTTGGGGGGAATCTGGGGGGAAATGGTTGGATTTTGGGGGCAAATATGGGATTTTGGTGCAAAATGCAGGAATTTGTGGCAAAAATGGGGGATTATGGGGGAAGTCGCGGGATTTTGGGGCAAAATGTGGGGTTTTAGGGTTAAAATGTGGGATTTTTAGGGTAAATCGCAGGATTTTGGGGGCGAAATGCGGGAATTTTGGTGCGAAATGGGGCGATTTGGGGCAAAAATGCGGGATTTGTGGAGGAAATTGCGAGATTTTGAGGGGCAAAATGTGGGGTTTTAGGGTTAAAATGTGGGATTTTTGGGGGAAATCGCGGGATTTGGGGGGCAAAATGTGGTAATTTGGTGTGATATCTGTGGTGCTGTAGATGCGCTGCCAATGGCCGGTGAGGAGCAGCAAGAACTTGGCAGGCTGGCACTTTCGGTGTGGGAGCAATCGTCCGACGTTCGTGATTTGTCGGGGTTTTTTCTCAGTGGGTGCCCATGTGCAGCTGGTGGTAATCGTCGAAGCCCTGTTGGTCAGGGAAAGCCCGGAGCCCCGATGTCTGTCGTGCTGTAGATGCGCTGCCAATGGCCGATGAGGAGCAGCAAGAGATTGAAAGGCTGGCACTCAAGGTGTGGGAGGAATCGTCCGATGTTTGTGATTTCTCAGGATTTTTTTCAGTGGGTGCCCAGGTGCAGCTGGTGGTAAACGTCGAAGCCCTGTTTGTCAGGGAAAGCCCGGAGCCCCGATGTCTGTGGTGCTGTAGATGCGCTGCCAATTGCCGGTGAGGAGCAGCAAGAGCTTGTGTTGCTGGCACTTTCGGTGTGGGAGCAATCGTCCGATGTTCGTGATTTTTCGGGGTTTTTTTTCAGTGGGCGCTCAGGTGCAGCGGGTGGTAAATGTTGAAGCCCTGTTGGTCAGGGTTAGGGTTAGGGTTAGGGTTAGGGTTAGGTTAGGGTTAGGGTTAGGGTTAGGGTTAGGTTAGGGTTAGGGTTAGGGTAAGGTTAGGGTTAGGGTTAGGTTAGGGTTAGGGTTAGGGTTAGGGTTAGGGTTAGGGTTAGGGTAGGGTTAGGGTTAGGGTTAGGGTTAGGGTTAGGGTTAGGGTTAGGTTTTAGGGTTAGGGTTAGGGTTAGGGTTAGGGTTAGGGTTAGGGTTAGGGTTAGGGTTAGGGTTAGGGTTAGGTTAGGGTTAGGGTTACTCTTAGGTTAGGGTCAGGGTCAGGGTTTTGGGGGGAATCTGGGGGGAAATGGCTGTATTTTGGGGGCAAATATGGGATTTTGGTGCAAAATGCAGGAATTTGTGGCAAAAATGGGGGATTATGGGGGAAGTCGCGGGATTTTGGGGCAAAATGTGGGGTTTTAGGGTTAAAATGTGGGATTTTTAGGGTAAATCGCAGGATTTTGGGGGCGAAATGCGGGAATTTTGGTGCGAAATGGGGCGATTTGGGGCAAAAATGCGGGATTTGTGGAGGAAATTGCGAGATTTTGAGGGGCAAAATGTGGGGTTTTAGGGTTAAAATGTGGGATTTTTGGGGGAAATCGCGGGATTTGGGGGGCAAAATGTGGTAATTTGGTGTGATATCTGTGGTGCTGTAGATGCGCTGCCAATGGCCGGTGAGGAGCAGCAAGAACTTGGCAGGCTGGCACTTTCGGTGTGGGAGCAATCGTCCGACGTTCGTGATTTGTCGGGGTTTTTTCTCAGTGGGTGCCCATGTGCAGCTGGTGGTAATCGTCGAAGCCCTGTTGGTCAGGGAAAGCCCGGAGCCCCGATGTCTGTCGTGCTGTAGATGCGCTGCCAATGGCCGATGAGGAGCAGCAAGAGATTGAAAGGCTGGCACTCAAGGTGTGGGAGGAATCGTCCGATGTTTGTGATTTCTCAGGATTTTTTTCAGTGGGTGCCCAGGTGCAGCTGGTGGTAAACGTCGAAGCCCTGTTTGTCAGGGAAAGCCCGGAGCCCCGATGTCTGTGGTGCTGTAGATGCGCTGCCAATTGCCGGTGAGGAGCAGCAAGAGCTTGTGTTGCTGGCACTTTCGGTGTGGGAGCAATCGTCCGATGTTCGTGATTTTTCGGGGTTTTTTTTCAGTGGGCGCTCAGGTGCAGCGGGTGGTAAATGTTGAAGCCCTGTTGGTCAGGGTTAGGGTTAGGGTTAGGGTTAGGGTTAGGTTAGGGTTAGGGTTAGGGTTAGGGTTAGGTTAGGGTTAGGTTAGGGTTAGGGTTATGGTTAGGTTAGGATTAGGGTTAGGGTTAGGGTTAGGGTTAGGTTAGGGTTAGGGTTAGGGTTAGGGTTAGGGTTAGGGTTAGGGTTAGGGTTAGGGTTAGGTTAGGGTTAGGGTTAGGGTTAGGGTTAGGGTTAGGTTAGGGTTAGGTTTACTCTTAGGTTAGGGTTAAGGTCAGGGTTTTGTCGGGAATCTGGGGGGAAATGGCGGGATTTTGGGGGCAAATATGGCTTAGGGTTAGGGTTAGGGTTAGGGTTAGGGTTAGGGTTAGGTTAGGGTTAGGGTTAGGGTTAGGGTTAGGGTTAGGGTTAGGTTAGGGTTAGCGTCAGGGTCAGGGTTTTGGGGGGAATCTGGGGGGAAATGGCTGGATTTTGGGGGCAAATATGGGATTTTGGTGCAAAATGCAGGAATTTGTGGCAAAAATGGGGGATTATGGGGGAAGTCGCGGGATTTTGGGGCAAAATGTGGGGTTTTAGGGTTAAAATGTGGGATTTTTAGGGTAAATCGCAGGATTTTGGGGGCGAAATGCGGGAATTTTGGTGCGAAATGGGGCGATTTGGGGCAAAAATGCGGGATTTGTGGAGGAAATTGCGAGATTTTGAGGGGCAAAATGTGGGGTTTTAGGGTTAAAATGTGGGATTTTTGGGGGAAATCGCGGGATTTGGGGGGCAAAATGTGGTAATTTGGTGTGATATCTGTGGTGCTGTAGATGCGCTGCCAATGGCCGGTGAGGAGCAGCAAGAACTTGGCAGGCTGGCACTTTCGGTGTGGGAGCAATCGTCCGACGTTCGTGATTTGTCGGGGTTTTTTCTCAGTGGGTGCCCATGTGCAGCTGGTGGTAATCGTCGAAGCCCTGTTGGTCAGGGAAAGCCCGGAGCCCCGATGTCTGTGGTGCTGTAGATGCGCTGCCAATGGCCGATGAGGAGCAGCAAGAGATTGAAAGGCTGGCACTCAAGGTGTGGGAGGAATCGTCCGATGTTTGTGATTTCTCAGGATTTTTTTCAGTGGGTGCCCAGGTGCAGCTGGTGGTAAACGTCGAAGCCCTGTTTGTCAGGGAAAGCCCGGAGCCCCGATGTCTGTGGTGCTGTAGATGCGCTGCCAATTGCCGGTGAGGAGCAGCAAGAGCTTGTGTTGCTGGCACTTTCGGTGTGGGAGCAATCGTCCGATGTTCGTGATTTTTCGGGGTTTTTTTTCAGTGGGCGCTCAGGTGCAGCGGGTGGTAAATGTTGAAGCCCTGTTGGTCAGGGTTAGGGTTAGGGTTAGGGTTAGGGTTAGGTTAGGGTTAGGGTTAGGTTAGGGTTAGGGTTAGGTTAGGGTTAGGGTTAGGGTTAGGTTAGGGTTAGGGTTAGGGTTAGGGTTAGGGTTAGGGTTAGGTTAGGGTTAGGTTAGGGTTAGGGTTAGGTTAGGATTAGGGTTAGGGTTAGGGTTAGGTTAGGGTTAGGGTTAGGGTTAGGGTTAGGTTAGGGTTAGGGTTACTCTTAGGTTAGGGTCAGGGTCAGGGTTTTGGGGGGAATCTGGGGGGAAATGGCTGGATTTTGGGGGCAAATATGGGCTTTTGGTGCAAAATGCAGGAATTTGTGGCAAAAATGGGGGATTATGGGGGAAGTCGCGGGATTTTGGGGCAAAATGTGGGGTTTTAGGGTTAAAATGTGGGATTTTTAGGGTAAATCGCAGGATTTTGGGGGCGAAATGCGGGAATTTTGGTGCGAAATGGGGCGATTTGGGGCAAAAATGCGGGATTTGTGGAGGAAATTGCGAGATTTTGAGGGGCAAAATGTGGGGTTTTAGGGTTAAAATGTGGGATTTTTGGGGGAAATCGCGGGATTTGGGGGGCAAAATGTGGTAATTTGGTGTGATATCTGTGGTGCTGTAGATGCGCTGCCAATGGTCGGTGAGGAGCAGCAAGAACTTGGCAGGCTGGCACTTTCGGTGTGGGAGCAATCGTCCGACGTTCGTGATTTGTCGGGGTTTTTTCTCAGTGGGTGCCCATGTGCAGCTGGTGGTAATCGTCGAAGCCCTGTTGGTCAGGGAAAGCCCGGAGCCCCGATGTCTGTCGTGCTGTAGATGCGCTGCCAATGGCCGATGAGGAGCAGCAAGAGATTGAAAGGCTGGCACTCAAGGTGTGGGAGGAATCGTCCGATGTTTGTGATTTCTCAGGATTTTTTTCAGTGGGTGCCCAGGTGCAGCTGGTGGTAAACGTCGAAGCCCTGTTTGTCAGGGAAAGCCCGGAGCCCCGATGTCTGTGGTGCTGTAGATGCGCTGCCAATTGCCGGTGAGGAGCAGCAAGAGCTTGTGTTGCTGACACTTTCGGTGTGGGAGCAATCGTCCGATGTTCGTGATTTTTCGGGGTTTTTTTTCAGTGGGCGCTCAGGTGCAGCGGGTGGTAAATGTTGAAGCCCTGTTGCTCAGGGTTAGGGTTAGGGTTAGGGTTAGGGTTAGGTTAGGGTTAGGGTTAGGGTTAGGGTTAGGGTTAGGGTTAGGGTTAGGTTAGGGTTAGGGTTAGGTTAGGATTAGGGTTAGGGTTAGGGTTAGGGTTAGGGTTAGGGTTAGGGTTAGGGTTAGGGTTAGGTTAGGGTTAGGGTTAGGTTAGGGTTAGGGTTAGGGTTAGGGTTAGGGTTTAGGGTTAGGGTTAGAGTTTAGGGTTAGGGTTAGGGTTAGGTTAGGGTTAGGGTTAGGGTTAGGTTAGGGTTAGGTTTACTCTTAGGTTAGGGTTAGGGTCAGGGTTTTGTCGGGAATCTGGGGGGAAATGGCGGGATTTTGGGGGCAAATATGTGTTAGGGTTAGGGTTAGGGTTAGGGTTAGGGTTAGGGTTAGGGTTAGGGTGAGGGTTAGGGTTAGGGTTAGGGTTAGGGTTAGGGTTAGGGTTAGGGTTAGGGTTAGGGTTAGGTTAGGGTTAGGTTTACTCTTAGGTTAGGGTTAGGGTCAGGGTTTTGTCGGGAATCTGGGGGGAAATGGCGGGATTTTGGGGGCAAATATGGGTTAGGGTTAGGGTTAGGGTTAGGGTTAGGTTAGGGTTAGGGTTAGGTTAGGGTTAGGGTTACTCTTAGGTTAGGGTCAGGGTCAGGGTTTTGGGGGGAATCTGGGGGAAATGGCTGGATTTTGGGGGCAAATATGGAATTTTGGTGCAAAATGCAGGAATTTGTGGCAAAAATGGGGGATTATGGGGGAAGTCGCGGGATTTTGGGGCAAAATGTGGGGTTTTAGGGTTAAAATGTGGGATTTTTAGGGTAAATCACAGGATTTTGGGGGCGAAATGCGGGAATTTTGGTGCGAAATGGGGCGATTTGGGGCAAAAATGCGGGATTTGTGGAGGAAATTGCGAGATTTTGAGGGGCAAAATGTGGGGTTTTAGGGTTAAAATGTGGGATTTTTGGGGGAAATCGCGGGATTTGGGGGGCAAAATGTGGTAATTTGGTGTGATATCTGTGGTGCTGTAGATGCGCTGCCAATGGCCGGTGAGGAGCAGCAAGAACTTGGCAGGCTGGCACTTTCGGTGTGGGAGCAATCGTCCGACGTTCGTGATTTGTCGGGGTTTTTTCTCAGTGGGTGCCCATGTGCAGCTGGTGGTAATCGTCGAAGCCCTGTTGGTCAGGGAAAGCCCGGAGCCCCGATGTCTGTCGTGCTGTAGATGCGCTGCCAATGGCCGATGAGGAGCAGCAAGAGATTGAAAGGCTGGCACTCAAGGTGTGGGAGGAATCGTCCGATGTTTGTGATTTCTCAGGATTTTTTTCAGTGGGTGCCCAGGTGCAGCTGGTGGTAAACGTCGAAGCCCTGTTTGTCAGGGAAAGCCCGGAGCCCCGATGTCTGTGGTGCTGTAGATGCGCTGCCAATTGCCGGTGAGGAGCAGCAAGAGCTTGTGTTGCTGGCACTTTCGGTGTGGGAGCAATCGTCCGATGTTCGTGATTTTTCGGGGTTTTTTTTCAGTGGGCGCTCAGGTGCAGCGGGTGGTAAATGTTGAAGCCCTGTTGGTCAGGGTTAGGGTTAGGGTTAGGGTTAGGTTAGGGTTAGGGTTAGGTTAGGGTTAGGGTTAGGTTAGGGTTAGGGTTAGGGTTAGGGTTAGGTTAGGATTAGGGTTAGGGTTAGGGTTAGGGTTAGGGTTAGGGTTAGGGTTAGGGTTAGGGTTAGGGTTAGGGTTAGGGTTAGGTTAGGGTTAGGTTTACTCTTAGGTTAGGGTTAGGGTCAGGGTTTTGTCGGGAATCTGGGGGGAAATGGCGGGATTTTGGGGGCAAATATGGGTTAGGGTTAGGGTTAGGGTTAGGGTTAGGGTTAGGGTTAGGGTTGGGTTAGGGTTAGGGTTAGGGTTAGGGTTAGGGTTAGGTTAGGGTTAGGGTTACTCTTAGGTTAGGGTCAGGGTCAGGGTTTTGGGGGGAATCTGGGGGTAAATGGCTGTATTTTGGGGGCAAATATGGGATTTTGGTGCAAAATGCAGGAATTTGTGGCAAAAATGGGGGATTATGGGGGAAGTCGCGGGATTTTGGGGCAAAATGTGGGGTTTTAGGGTTAAAATGTGGGATTTTTAGGGTAAATCGCAGGATTTTGTGGGCGAAATGCGGGAATTTTGGTGCAAAATGGGGCGATTTGGGGCAAAAATGCGGGATTTGTGGAGGAAATTGCGAGATTTTGAGGGGCAAAATGTGGGGTTTTAGGGTTAAAATGTGGGATTTTTGGGGGAAATCGCGGGATTTGGGGGGCAAAATGTGGTAATTTGGTGTGATATCTGTGGTGCTGTAGATGCGCTGCCAATGGCCGGTGAGGAGCAGCAAGAACTTGGCAGGCTGGCACTTTCGGTGTGGGAGCAATCGTCCGACGTTCGTGATTTGTCGGGGTTTTTTCTCAGTGGGTGCCCATGTGCAGCTGGTGGTAATCGTCGAAGCCCTGTTGGTCAGGGAAAGCCCGGAGCCCCGATGTCTGTCGTGCTGTAGATGCGCTGCCAATGGCCGATGAGGAGCAGCAAGAGATTGAAAGGCTGGCACTCAAGGTGTGGGAGGAATCGTCCGATGTTTGTGATTTCTCAGGATTTTTT
>NC_141592.1:18854775-18874775 GCF_036417535.1 Chlamydotis macqueenii | reverse complement strand
GGCGGGATTTTGGGGGCAAATATGGGTTAGGGTTAGGGTTAGGGTTAGGGTTAGGGTTGGGTTAGGGTTAGGTTAGGGTTAGGGTTACTCTTAGGTTAGGGTCAGGGTCAGGGTTTTGGGGGGAATCTGGGGGGAAATGGCTGGATTTTGGGGGCAAATATGGAATTTTGGTGCAAAATGCAGGAATTTGTGGCAAAAATGGGGGATTATGGGGGAAGTCGCGGGATTTTGGGGCAAAATGTGGGGTTTTAGGGTTAAAATGTGGGATTTTTAGGGTAAATCGCAGGATTTTGGGGGCGAAATGCGGGAATTTTGGTGCGAAATGGGGCGATTTGGGGCAAAAATGCGGGATTTGTGGAGGAAATTGCGAGATTTTGAGGGGCAAAATGTGGGGTTTTAGGGTTAAAATGTGGGATTTTTTAGGGGAAATCGCGGGATTTGGGGGGCAAAATGTGGTAATTTGGTGTGATATCTGTGGTGCTGTAGATGCGCTGCCAATGGCCGGTGAGGAGCAGCAAGAACTTGGCAGGCTGGCACTTTCGGTGTGGGAGCAATCGTCCGACGTTCGTGATTTGTCGGGGTTTTTTCTCAGTGGGTGCCCATGTGCAGCTGGTGGTAATCGTCGAAGCCCTGTTGGTCAGGGAAAGCCCGGAGCCCCGATGTCTGTCGTGCTGTAGATGCGCTGCCAATGGCCGATGAGGAGCAGCAAGAGATTGAAAGGCTGGCACTCAAGGTGTGGGAGGAATCGTCCGATGTTTGTGATTTCTCAGGATTTTTTTCAGTGGGTGCCCAGGTGCAGCTGGTGGTAAACGTCGAAGCCCTGTTTGTCAGGGAAAGCCCGGAGCCCCGATGTCTGTGGTGCTGTAGATGCGCTGCCAATTGCCGGTGAGGAGCAGCAAGAGCTTGTGTTGCTGGCACTTTCGGTGTGGGAGCAATCGTCCGATGTTCGTGATTTTTCGGGGTTTTTTTTCAGTGGGCGCTCAGGTGCAGCGGGTGGTAAATGTTGAAGCCCTGTTGGTCAGGGTTAGGGTTAGGGTTAGGGTTAGGGTTAGGTTAGGGTTAGGGTTAGGTTAGGGTTAGGGTTAGGGTTAGGGTTAGGTTAGGATTAGGGTTAGGGTTAGGGTTAGGGTTAGGGTTAGGTTAGGGTTAGGGTTTAGGATTAGGGTTAGGGTTAGGGTTAGGGTTAGGGTTAGGGTTAGGGTTAGGTTAGGGTTAGGTTTACTCTTAGGTTAGGGTTAGGGTCAGGGTTTTGTCGGGAATCTGGGGGGAAATGGCGGGATTTTGGGGGCAAATATGGGTTAGGGTTAGGGTTAGGGTTAGGGTTAGGGTTGGTTTAGGGTTAGGGTTAGGGTTAGGGTTAGGGTTAGGTTAGGGTTAGGGTTACTCTTAGGTTAGGGTCAGGGTCAGGGTTTTGGGGGGAATCTGGGGGGAAATGGCTGGATTTTGGGGGCAAATATGGGATTTTGGTGCAAAATGCAGGAATTTGTGGCAAAAATGGGGGATTATGGGGGAAGTCGCGGGATTTTGGGGCAAAATGTGGGGTTTTAGGGTTAAAATGTGGGATTTTTAGGGTAAATCGCAGGATTTTGGGGGCGAAATGCGGGAATTTTGGTGCGAAATGGGGCGATTTGGGGCAAAAATGCGGGATTTGTGGAGGAAATTGCGAGATTTTGAGGGGCAAAATGTGGGGTTTTAGGGTTAAAATGTGGGATTTTTGGGGGAAATCGCGGGATTTGGGGGGCAAAATGTGGTAATTTGGTGTGATATCTGTGGTGCTGTAGATGCGCTGCCAATGGCCGGTGAGGAGCAGCAAGAACTTGGCAGGCTGGCACTTTCGGTGTGGGAGCAATCGTCCGACGTTCGTGATTTGTCGGGGTTTTTTCTCAGTGGGTGCCCATGTGCAGCTGGTGGTAATCGTCGAAGCCCTGTTGGTCAGGGAAAGCCCGGAGCCCCGATGTCTGTCGTGCTGTAGATGCGCTGCCAATGGCCGATGAGGAGCAGCAAGAGATTGAAAGGCTGGCACTCAAGGTGTGGGAGGAATCGTCCGATGTTTGTGATTTCTCAGGATTTTTTTCAGTGGGTGCCCAGGTGCAGCTGGTGGTAAACGTCGAAGCCCTGTTTGTCAGGGAAAGCCCGGAGCCCCGATGTCTGTGGTGCTGTAGATGCGCTGCCAATTGCCGGTGAGGAGCAGCAAGAGCTTGTGTTGCTGGCACTTTCGGTGTGGGAGCAATCGTCCGATGTTCGTGATTTTTCGGGGTTTTTTTTCAGTGGGCGCTCAGGTGCAGCGGGTGGTAAATGTTGAAGCCCTGTTGGTCAGGGTTAGGGTTAGGGTTAGGTTAGGGTTAGGGTTAGGGTTAGGGTTAGGGTTAGGTTAGGGTTAGGGTTAGGGTTAGGTTAGGATTAGGGTTAGGGTTAGGGTTAGGGTTAGGGTCAGGGTTAGGGTTAGGTTAGGGTTAGGGTTAGGGTTAGGGTTAGGGTTTAGGGTTAGGGTTAGGGTTAGGGTTAGGGTTAGGGTTAGGTTAGGGTTAGGTTTACTCTTAGGTTAGGGTTAGGGTCAGGGTTTTGTCGGGAATCTGGGGGGAAATGGCGGGATTTTGGGGGCAAATATGGGTTAGGGTTAGGGTTAGGGTTAGGGTTAGGGTTAGGTTAGGGTTAGGGTTAGGGTTAGGGTTAGGGTTTAGGGTTAGGGTTAGGGTTAGGGTTAGGGTTAGGGTTAGGTTAGGGTTAGGGTTAGGGTTAGGGTTAGGGTTAGGTTAGGGTCAGGGTTTTGTCGGGAATCTGGGGGGAAATGGCGGGATTTTGGGGGCAAATATGGGTTAGGGTTAGGGTTAGGGTTAGGGTTAGGGTTAGGTTAGGGTTAGGGTTAGGTTAGGGTTAGGGTTACTCTTAGGTTAGGGTCAGGGTCAGGGTTTTGGGGGGAATCTGGGGGGAAATGGCTGGATTTTGGGGGCAAATATGGAATTTTGGTGCAAAATGCAGGAATTTGTGGCAAAAATGGGGGATTATGGGGGAAGTCGCGGGATTTTGGGGCAAAATGTGGGGTTTTAGGGTTAAAATGTGGGATTTTTAGGGTAAATCGCAGGATTTTGGGGGCGAAATGCGGGAATTTTGGTGCGAAATGGGGCGATTTGGGGCAAAAATGCGGGATTTGTGGAGGAAATTGCGAGATTTTGAGGGGCAAAATGTGGGGTTTTAGGGTTAAAATGTGGGATTTTTTAGGGGAAATCGCGGGATTTGGGGGGCAAAATGTGGTAATTTGGTGTGATATCTGTGGTGCTGTAGATGCGCTGCCAATGGCCGGTGAGGAGCAGCAAGAACTTGGCAGGCTGGCACTTTCGGTGTGGGAGCAATCGTCCGACGTTCGTGATTTGTCGGGGTTTTTTCTCAGTGGGTGCCCATGTGCAGCTGGTGGTAATCGTCGAAGCCCTGTTGGTCAGGGAAAGCCCGGAGCCCCGATGTCTGTCGTGCTGTAGATGCGCTGCCAATGGCCGATGAGGAGCAGCAAGAGATTGAAAGGCTGGCACTCAAGGTGTGGGAGGAATCGTCCGATGTTTGTGATTTCTCAGGATTTTTTTCAGTGGGTGCCCAGGTGCAGCTGGTGGTAAACGTCGAAGCCCTGTTTGTCAGGGAAAGCCCGGAGCCCCGATGTCTGTGGTGCTGTAGATGCGCTGCCAATTGCCGGTGAGGAGCAGCAAGAGCTTGTGTTGCTGGCACTTTCGGTGTGGGAGCAATCGTCCGATGTTCGTGATTTTTCGGGGTTTTTTTTCAGTGGGCGCTCAGGTGCAGCGGGTGGTAAATGTTGAAGCCCTGTTGGTCAGGGTTAGGGTTAGGGTTAGGGTTAGGGTTAGGTTAGGGTTAGGGTTAGGTTAGGGTTAGGGTTAGGGTTAGGGTTAGGTTAGGATTAGGGTTAGGGTTAGGGTTAGGGTTAGGTTAGGGTTAGGGTTTAGGATTAGGGTTAGGGTTAGGGTTAGGGTTAGGGTTAGGGTTAGGGTTAGGTTAGGGTTAGGTTTACTCTTAGGTTAGGGTTAGGGTCAGGGTTTTGTCGGGAATCTGGGGGGAAATGGCGGGATTTTGGGGGCAAATATGGGTTAGGGTTAGGGTTAGGGTTAGGGTTAGGGTTAGGTTAGGGTTAGGGTTAGGGTTACTCTGAGGTTAGGGTCAGGGTCAGGGTTTTGGGGGGAATCTGGGGGGAAATGGCTGGATTTTGGGGGCAAATATGGGATTTTGGTGCAAAATGCAGGAATTTGTGGCAAAAATGGGGGATTATGGGGGAAGTCGCGGGATTTTGGGGCAAAATGTGGGGTTTTAGGGTTAAAATCTGGGATTTTTAGGGTAAATCGCAGGATTTTGGGGGCGAAATGCGGGAATTTTGGTGCGAAATGGGGCGATTTGGGGCAAAAATGCGGGATTTGTGGAGGAAATTGCGAGATTTTGAGGGGCAAAATGTGGGGTTTTAGGGTTAAAATGTGGGATTTTTGGGGGAAATCGCGGGATTTGGGGGGCAAAATGTGGTAATTTGGTGTGATATCTGTGGTGCTGTAGATGCGCTGCCAATGGCCGGTGAGGAGCAGCAAGAACTTGGCAGGCTGGCACTTTCGGTGTGGGAGCAATCGTCCGACGTTCGTGATTTGTCGGGGTTTTTTCTCAGTGGGTGCCCATGTGCAGCTGGTGGTAATCGTCGAAGCCCTGTTGGTCAGGGAAAGCCCGGAGCCCCGATGTCTGTGGTGCTGTAGATGCGCTGCCAATGGCCGATGAGGAGCAGCAAGAGATTGAAAGGCTGGCACTCAAGGTGTGGGAGGAATCGTCCGATGTTTGTGATTTCTCAGGATTTTTTTCAGTGGGTGCCCAGGTGCAGCTGGTGGTAAACGTCGAAGCCCTGTTTGTCAGGGAAAGCCCGGAGCCCCGATGTCTGTGGTGCTGTAGATGCGCTGCCAATTGCCGGTGAGGAGCAGCAAGAGCTTGTGTTGCTGGCACTTTCGGTGTGGGAGCAATTGTCCGATGTTCGTGATTTTTCGGGGTTTTTTTTCAGTGGGCGCTCAGGTGCAGCGGGTGGTAAATGTTGAAGCCCTGTTGGTCAGGGTTAGGGTTAGGGTTAGGTTAGGGTTAGGGTTGGGGTTAGGGTTAGGGTTAGGGTTAGGTTAGGATTAGGGTTAGGGTTAGGTTAGGATTAGGGTTAGGGTTAGGGTTAGGGTTAGGGTTAGGGTTAGGGTTAGGTTAGGGTTAGGGTTAGGGTTTAGGGTTAGGGTTAGGGTTAGGGTTTAGGGTTAGGGTTAGGGTTAGGTTTAGGGTTAGGTTATGGTTAGGGTTAGGTTAGGGTTAGGTTTACTCTTAGGTTAGGGTTAGGGTCAGGGTTTTGTCGGGAATCTGGGGGGAAATGGCGGGATTTTGGGGGCAAATATGGGTTAGGGTTAGGGTTAGGGTTAGGGTTAGGTTAGGGTTAGGGTTAGGGTTAGGGTTAGGGTTAGGTTAGGGTTAGGGTTACTCTTAGGTTAGGGTCAGGGTCAGGGTTTTGGGGGGAATCTGGGGGGAAGTGGCTGGATTTTGGGGGCAAATATGGGATTTTGGTGCAAAATGCAGGAATTTGTGGCAAAAATGGGGGATTATGGGGGAAGTCGCGGGATTTTGGGGCAAAATGTGGGGTTTTAGGGTTAAAATGTGGGATTTTTAGGGTAAATCGCAGGATTTTGGGGGCGAAATGCGGGAATTTTGGTGCGAAATGGGGCGATTTGGGGCAAAAATGCGGGATTTGTGGAGGAAATTGCGAGATTTTGAGGGGCAAAATGTGGGGTTTTAGGGTTAAAATGTGGGATTTTTGGGGGAAATCGCGGGATTTGGGGGGCAAAATGTGGTAATTTGGTGTGATATCTGTGGTGCTGTAGATGCGCTGCCAATGGCCGGTGAGGAGCAGCAAGACCTTGGCAGGCTGGCACTTTCGGTGTGGGAGCAATCGTCCGACGTTCGTGATTTGTCGGGGTTTTTTCTCAGTGGGTGCCCATGTGCAGCTGGTGGTAATCGTCGAAGCCCTGTTGGTCAGGGAAAGCCCGGAGCCCCGATGTCTGTCGTGCTGTAGATGCGCTGCCAATGGCCGATGAGGAGCAGCAAGAGATTGAAAGGCTGGCACTCAAGGTGTGGGAGGAATCGTCCGATGTTTGTGATTTCTCAGGATTTTTTTCAGTGGGTGCCCAGGTGCAGCTGGTGGTAAACGTCGAAGCCCTGTTTGTCAGGGAAAGCCCGGAGCCCCGATGTCTGTGGTGCTGTAGATGCGCTGCCAATTGCCGGTGAGGAGCAGCAAGAGCTTGTGTTGCTGGCACTTTCGGTGTGGGAGCAATCGTCCGATGTTCGTGATTTTTCGGGGTTATTTTTCAGTGGGCGCTCAGGTGCAGCGGGTGGTAAATGTTGAAGCCCTGTTGCTCAGGGTTAGGGTTAGGGTTAGGGTTAGGGTTAGGTTAGGGTTAGGGTTAGGGTTAGGGTTAGGGTTAGGTTAGGGTTAGGGTTAGGGTTAGGGTTAGGGTTAGGGTTAGGATTAGGTTAGGGTTAGGGTTTAGGGTTAGGATTAGGGTTAGGGTTAGGTTAGGGTTAGGGTTAGGGTTAGGGTTAGGGTTAGGGTTAGGTTAGGGTTAGGTTTACTCTTAGGTTAGGGTTAGGGTCAGGGTTTTGTCGGGAATCTGGGGGGAAATGGTGGGATTTTGGGGGCAAATATGGGTTAGGGTTAGGGTTAGGGTTAGGGTTAGGGTTAGGTTAGGGTTAGGGTTAGGGTTAGGGTTAGGTTAGGGTTAGGTTTACTCTTAGGTTAGGGTTAGGGTCAGGGTTTTGTCGGGAATCTGGGGGGAAATGGCGGGATTTTGGGGGCAAATATGGGTTAGGGTTAGGGTTAGGGTTAGGGTTAGGGTTAGGTTAGGGTTAGGTTAGGGTTAGGGTTAGGTTAGGGTTAGGTTTACTCTTAGGTTAGGGTCAGGGTCAGGGTTTTGGGGGGAGTCTGGGGGGAAATGGCTGGATTTTGGGGGCAAATATGGGATTTTGGTGCAAAATGCAGGAATTTGTGGCAAAAATGGGGGATTATGGGGGAAGTCGCGGGATTTTGGGGCAAAATGTGGGGTTTTAGGGTTAAAATGTGGGATTTTTAGGGTAAATCGCAGGATTTTGGGGGCGAAATGCGGGAATTTTGGTGCGAAATGGGGCGATTTGGGGCAAAAATGCGAGATTTGTGGAGGAAATTGCGAGATTTTGAGGGGCAAAATGTGGGGTTTTAGGGTTAAAATGTGGGATTTTTGGGGGAAATCGCGGGATTTGGGGGGCAAAATGTGGTAATTTGGTGTGATATCTGTGGTGCTGTAGATGCGCTGCCAATGGCCGGTGAGGAGCAGCAAGAACTTGGCAGGCTGGCACTTTCGGTGTGGGAGCAATCGTCCGACGTTCGTGATTTGTCGGGGTTTTTTCTCAGTGGGTGCCCATGTGCAGCTGGTGGTAATCGTCGAAGCCCTGTTGGTCAGGGAAAGCCCGGAGCCCCGATGTCTGTCGTGCTGTAGATGCGCTGCCAATGGCCGATGAGGAGCAGCAAGAGATTGAAAGGCTGGCACTCAAGGTGTGGGAGGAATCGTCCGATGTTTGTGATTTCTCAGGATTTTTTTCAGTGGGTGCCCAGGTGCAGCTGGTGGTAAACGTCGAAGCCCTGTTGGTCAGGGAAAGCCCGGAGCCCCGATGTCTGTGGTGCTGTAGATGCACTGCCAATTGCCGGTGAGGAGCAGCAAGAGCTTGTGTTGCTGGCACTTTCGGTGTGGGAGCAATCGTCCGATGTTCGTGATTTTTCGGGGTTTTTTTTCAGTGGGCGCTCAGGTGCAGCGGGTGGTAAATGTTGAAGCCCTGTTGGTCAGGGTTAGGGTTAGGGTTAGGGTTAGGGTTAGGTTAGGGTTAGGGTTAGGTTAGGGTTAGGGTTAGGGTTAGGGTTAGGTTAGGGTTAGGGTTAGGGTTAGGGTTAGGGTTAGGTTAGGGTTAGGGTTAGGGTTAGGGTTAGGGTTTAGGGTTAGGGTTTAGGGTTAGGGTTAGGGTTAGGGTTAGGGTTTAGGGTTAGGGTTAGGGTTAGGGTTAGGGTTAGGGTTAGGGTTAGGTTAGGGTTAGGTTTCCTCTTAGGTTAGGGTTAGGGTCAGGGTTTTGTCGGGAATCTGGGGGGAAATGGCGGGATTTTGGGGGCAAATATGGGTTAGGGTTAGGGTTAGGGTTAGGGTTAGGTTAGGGTTAGGTTAGGGTTAGGGTTAGGGTTAGGGTTAGGTTAGGGTTAGGGTTACTCTTAGGTTAGGGTCAGGGTCAGGGTTTTGGGGGGAATCTGGGGGGAAATGGCTGGATTTTGGGGCCAAATATGGGATTTTGGTGCAAAATGCAGGAATTTGTGGCAAAAATGGGGGATTATGGGGGAAGTCACGGGATTTTGGGGCAAAATGTGGGGTTTTAGGGTTAAAATGTGGGGTTTTTAGGGTAAATCGCAGGATTTTGGGGGCGAAATGCGGGAATTTTGGTGCGAAATGGGGCGATTTGGGGCAAAAATGCGGGATTTGTGGAGGAAATTGCGAGATTTTGAGGGGCAAAATGTGGGGTTTTAGGGTTAAAATGTGGGATTTTTGGGGGAAATCGCGGGATTTGGGGGGCAAAATGTGGTAATTTGGTGTGATATCTGTGGTGCTGTAGATGCGCTGCCAATGGCCGGTGAGGAGCAGCAAGACCTTGGCAGGCTGGCACTTTCGGTGTGGGAGCAATCGTCCGACGTTCGTGATTTGTCGGGGTTTTTTCTCAGTGGGTGCCCATGTGCAGCTGGTGGTAATCGTCGAAGCCCTGTTGGTCAGGGAAAGCCCGGAGCCCCGATGTCTGTCGTGCTGTAGATGCGCTGCCAATGGCCGATGAGGAGCAGCAAGAGATTGAAAGGCTGGCACTCAAGGTGTGGGAGGAATCGTCCGATGTTTGTGATTTCTCAGGATTTTTTTCAGTGGGTGCCCAGGTGCAGCTGGTGGTAAACGTCGAAGCCCTGTTTGTCAGGGAAAGCCCGGAGCCCCGATGTCTGTGGTGCTGTAGATGCGCTGCCAATTGCCGGTGAGGAGCAGCAAGAGCTTGTGTTGCTGGCACTTTCGGTGTGGGAGCAATCGTCCGATGTTCGTGATTTTTCGGGGTTATTTTTCAGTGGGCGCTCAGGTGCAGCGGGTGGTAAATGTTGAAGCCCTGTTGGTCAGGGTTAGGGTTAGGGTTAGGGTTAGGGTTAGGTTAGGGTTAGGTTTACTCTTAGGTTAGGGTTAGGGTCAGGGTTTTGTCGGGAATCTGGGGGGAAATGGCTGGATTTTGGGGGCAAATATTGGATTTTGGTGCAAAATGCAGGAATTTGTGGCAAAAATGGGGGATTATGGGGGAAGTCGCGGGATTTTGGGGCAAAATGTGGGGTTTTAGGGTTAAAATGTGGGATTTTTAGGGTAAATCGCAGGATTTTGGGGGCGAAATGCGGGAATTTTGGTGCGAAATGGGGCGATTTGGGGCAAAAATGCGGGATTTGTGGAGGAAATTGCGAGATTTTGAGGGGCAAAATGTGGGGTTTTAGGGTTAAAATGTGGGATTTTTGGGGGAAATCGCGGGATTTGGGGGGCAAAATGTGGTAATTTGGTGTGATATCTGTGGTGCTGTAGATGCGCTGCCAATGGCCGGTGAGGAGCAGCAAGAACTTGGCAGGCTGGCACTTTCGGTGTGGGAGCAATCGTCCGACGTTCGTGATTTGTCGGGGTTTTTTCTCAGTGGGTGCCCATGTGCAGCTGGTGGTAATCGTCGAAGCCCTGTTGGTCAGGGAAAGCCCGGAGCCCCGATGTCTGTCGTGCTGTAGATGCGCTGCCAATGGCCGATGAGGAGCAGCAAGAGATTGAAAGGCTGGCACTCAAGGTGTGGGAGGAATCGTCCAATGTTTGTGATTTCTCAGGATTTTTTTCAGTGGGTGCCCAGGTGCAGCTGGTGGTAAACGTCGAAGCCCTGTTTGTCAGGGAAAGCCCGGAGCCCCGATGTCTGTGGTGCTGTAGATGCGCTGCCAATTGCCGGTGAGGAGCAGCAAGAGCTTGTGTTGCTGGCACTTTCGGTGTGGGAGCAATTGTCCGATGTTCGTGATTTTTCGGGGTTTTTTTTCAGTGGGCGCTCAGGTGCAGCGGGTGGTAAATGTTGAAGCCCTGTTGGTCAGGGTTAGGGTTAGGGTTAGTGTTAGGTTAGGGTTAGGGTTAGGTTAGGGTTAGGTTAGGGTTAGGGTTAGGGTTAGGGTTAGGTTAGGGTTAGGGTTAGGGTTAGGTTAGGGTTAGGGTTAGGTTAGGATTAGGGTTAGGGTTAGGGTTAGGGTTAGGTTAGGGTTAGGGTTAGGGTTAGGGTTAGGGTTTAGGGTTAGGGTTAGGTTTAGGGTTAGGGTTAGGATTAGGTTAGGGTTAGGGTTTAGGGTTAGGATTAGGGTTAGGGTTAGGTTAGGGTTAGGGTTAGGGTTAGGGTTAGGGTTAGGGTTAGGTTAGGGTTAGGTTTACTCTTAGGTTAGGGTTAGGGTCAGGGTTTTGTCGGGAATCTGGGGGGAAATGGCGGGATTTTGGGGGCAAATATGGGTTAGGGTTAGGGTTAGGGTTAGGGTTAGGGTTAGGTTAGGGTTAGGGTTAGGGTTAGGGTTAGGTTAGGGTTAGGTTTACTCTTAGGTTAGGGTTAGGGTCAGGGTTTTGTCGGGAATCTGGGGGGAAATGGCGGGATTTTGGGGGCAAATATGGGTTAGGGTTAGGGTTAGGGTTAGGGTTAGGGTTAGGTTAGGGTTAGGTTAGGGTTAGGGTTAGGTTAGGGTTAGGTTTACTCTTAGGTTAGGGTCAGGGTCAGGGTTTTGGGGGGAGTCTGGGGGGAAATGGCTGGATTTTGGGGGCAAATATGGGATTTTGGTGCAAAATGCAGGAATTTGTGGCAAAAATGGGGGATTATGGGGGAAGTCGCGGGATTTTGGGGCAAAATGTGGGGTTTTAGGGTTAAAATGTGGGATTTTTAGGGTAAATCGCAGGATTTTGGGGGCGAAATGCGGGAATTTTGGTGCGAAATGGGGCGATTTGGGGCAAAAATGCGAGATTTGTGGAGGAAATTGCGAGATTTTGAGGGGCAAAATGTGGGGTTTTAGGGTTAAAATGTGGGATTTTTGGGGGAAATCGCGGGATTTGGGGGGCAAAATGTGGTAATTTGGTGTGATATCTGTGGTGCTGTAGATGCGCTGCCAATGGCCGGTGAGGAGCAGCAAGAACTTGGCAGGCTGGCACTTTCGGTGTGGGAGCAATCGTCCGACGTTCGTGATTTGTCGGGGTTTTTTCTCAGTGGGTGCCCATGTGCAGCTGGTGGTAATCGTCGAAGCCCTGTTGGTCAGGGAAAGCCCGGAGCCCCGATGTCTGTCGTGCTGTAGATGCGCTGCCAATGGCCGATGAGGAGCAGCAAGAGATTGAAAGGCTGGCACTCAAGGTGTGGGAGGAATCGTCCGATGTTTGTGATTTCTCAGGATTTTTTTCAGTGGGTGCCCAGGTGCAGCTGGTGGTAAACGTCGAAGCCCTGTTGGTCAGGGAAAGCCCGGAGCCCCGATGTCTGTGGTGCTGTAGATGCACTGCCAATTGCCGGTGAGGAGCAGCAAGAGCTTGTGTTGCTGGCACTTTCGGTGTGGGAGCAATCGTCCGATGTTCGTGATTTTTCGGGGTTTTTTTTCAGTGGGCGCTCAGGTGCAGCGGGTGGTAAATGTTGAAGCCCTGTTGGTCAGGGTTAGGGTTAGGGTTAGGGTTAGGGTTAGGTTAGGGTTAGGGTTAGGTTAGGGTTAGGGTTAGGGTTAGGGTTAGGTTAGGGTTAGGGTTAGGGTTAGGGTTAGGGTTAGGTTAGGGTTAGGGTTAGGGTTAGGGTTAGGGTTTAGGGTTAGGGTTTAGGGTTAGGGTTTAGGGTTAGGGTTAGGGTTAGGGTTAGGGTTTAGGGTTAGGGTTAGGGTTAGGGTTAGGGTTAGGGTTAGGGTTAGGTTAGGGTTAGGTTTCCTCTTAGGTTAGGGTTAGGGTCAGGGTTTTGTCGGGAATCTGGGGGGAAATGGCGGGATTTTGGGGGCAAATATGGGTTAGGGTTAGGGTTAGGGTTAGGGTTAGGTTAGGGTTAGGTTAGGGTTAGGGTTAGGGTTAGGGTTAGGTTAGGGTTAGGGTTACTCTTAGGTTAGGGTCAGGGTCAGGGTTTTGGGGGGAATCTGGGGGGAAATGGCTGGATTTTGGGGCCAAATATGGGATTTTGGTGCAAAATGCAGGAATTTGTGGCAAAAATGGGGGATTATGGGGGAAGTCACGGGATTTTGGGGCAAAATGTGGGGTTTTAGGGTTAAAATGTGGGGTTTTTAGGGTAAATCGCAGGATTTTGGGGGCGAAATGCGGGAATTTTGGTGCGAAATGGGGCGATTTGGGGCAAAAATGCGGGATTTGTGGAGGAAATTGCGAGATTTTGAGGGGCAAAATGTGGGGTTTTAGGGTTAAAATGTGGGATTTTTGGGGGAAATCGCGGGATTTGGGGGGCAAAATGTGGTAATTTGGTGTGATATCTGTGGTGCTGTAGATGCGCTGCCAATGGCCGGTGAGGAGCAGCAAGACCTTGGCAGGCTGGCACTTTCGGTGTGGGAGCAATCGTCCGACGTTCGTGATTTGTCGGGGTTTTTTCTCAGTGGGTGCCCATGTGCAGCTGGTGGTAATCGTCGAAGCCCTGTTGGTCAGGGAAAGCCCGGAGCCCCGATGTCTGTCGTGCTGTAGATGCGCTGCCAATGGCCGATGAGGAGCAGCAAGAGATTGAAAGGCTGGCACTCAAGGTGTGGGAGGAATCGTCCGATGTTTGTGATTTCTCAGGATTTTTTTCAGTGGGTGCCCAGGTGCAGCTGGTGGTAAACGTCGAAGCCCTGTTTGTCAGGGAAAGCCCGGAGCCCCGATGTCTGTGGTGCTGTAGATGCGCTGCCAATTGCCGGTGAGGAGCAGCAAGAGCTTGTGTTGCTGGCACTTTCGGTGTGGGAGCAATCGTCCGATGTTCGTGATTTTTCGGGGTTATTTTTCAGTGGGCGCTCAGGTGCAGCGGGTGGTAAATGTTGAAGCCCTGTTGGTCAGGGTTAGGGTTAGGGTTAGGGTTAGGGTTAGGTTAGGGTTAGGTTTACTCTTAGGTTAGGGTTAGGGTCAGGGTTTTGTCGGGAATCTGGGGGGAAATGGCTGGATTTTGGGGGCAAATATTGGATTTTGGTGCAAAATGCAGGAATTTGTGGCAAAAATGGGGGATTATGGGGGAAGTCGCGGGATTTTGGGGCAAAATGTGGGGTTTTAGGGTTAAAATGTGGGATTTTTAGGGTAAATCGCAGGATTTTGGGGGCGAAATGCGGGAATTTTGGTGCGAAATGGGGCGATTTGGGGCAAAAATGCGGGATTTGTGGAGGAAATTGCGAGATTTTGAGGGGCAAAATGTGGGGTTTTAGGGTTAAAATGTGGGATTTTTGGGGGAAATCGCGGGATTTGGGGGGCAAAATGTGGTAATTTGGTGTGATATCTGTGGTGCTGTAGATGCGCTGCCAATGGCCGGTGAGGAGCAGCAAGAACTTGGCAGGCTGGCACTTTCGGTGTGGGAGCAATCGTCCGACGTTCGTGATTTGTCGGGGTTTTTTCTCAGTGGGTGCCCATGTGCAGCTGGTGGTAATCGTCGAAGCCCTGTTGGTCAGGGAAAGCCCGGAGCCCCGATGTCTGTCGTGCTGTAGATGCGCTGCCAATGGCCGATGAGGAGCAGCAAGAGATTGAAAGGCTGGCACTCAAGGTGTGGGAGGAATCGTCCAATGTTTGTGATTTCTCAGGATTTTTTTCAGTGGGTGCCCAGGTGCAGCTGGTGGTAAACGTCGAAGCCCTGTTTGTCAGGGAAAGCCCGGAGCCCCGATGTCTGTGGTGCTGTAGATGCGCTGCCAATTGCCGGTGAGGAGCAGCAAGAGCTTGTGTTGCTGGCACTTTCGGTGTGGGAGCAATTGTCCGATGTTCGTGATTTTTCGGGGTTTTTTTTCAGTGGGCGCTCAGGTGCAGCGGGTGGTAAATGTTGAAGCCCTGTTGGTCAGGGTTAGGGTTAGGGTTAGTGTTAGGTTAGGGTTAGGGTTAGGTTAGGGTTAGGTTAGGGTTAGGGTTAGGGTTAGGGTTAGGTTAGGGTTAGGGTTAGGGTTAGGTTAGGGTTAGGGTTAGGTTAGGATTAGGGTTAGGGTTAGGGTTAGGGTTAGGTTAGGGTTAGGGTTAGGGTTAGGGTTAGGGTTTAGGGTTAGGGTTAGGTTTAGGGTTAGGGTTAGGATTAGGTTAGGGTTAGGGTTTAGGGTTAGGATTAGGGTTAGGGTTAGGTTAGGGTTAGGGTTAGGGTTAGGGTTAGGGTTAGGGTTAGGTTAGGGTTAGGTTTACTCTTAGGTTAGGGTTAGGGTCAGGGTTTTGTCGGGAATCTGGGGGGAAATGGCGGGATTTTGGGGGCAAATATGGGTTAGGGTTAGGGTTAGGGTTAGGGTTAGGGTTAGGTTAGGGTTAGGGTTAGGGTTAGGGTTAGGTTAGGGTTAGGTTTACTCTTAGGTTAGGGTTAGGGTCAGGGTTTTGTCGGGAATCTGGGGGGAAATGGCGGGATTTTGGGGGCAAATATGGGTTAGGGTTAGGGTTAGGGTTAGGGTTAGGGTTAGGTTAGGGTTAGGTTAGGGTTAGGGTTAGGTTAGGGTTAGGTTTACTCTTAGGTTAGGGTCAGGGTCAGGGTTTTGGGGGGAGTCTGGGGGGAAATGGCTGGATTTTGGGGGCAAATATGGGATTTTGGTGCAAAATGCAGGAATTTGTGGCAAAAATGGGGGATTATGGGGGAAGTCGCGGGATTTTGGGGCAAAATGTGGGGTTTTAGGGTTAAAATGTGGGATTTTTAGGGTAAATCGCAGGATTTTGGGGGCGAAATGCGGGAATTTTGGTGCGAAATGGGGCGATTTGGGGCAAAAATGCGAGATTTGTGGAGGAAATTGCGAGATTTTGAGGGGCAAAATGTGGGGTTTTAGGGTTAAAATGTGGGATTTTTGGGGGAAATCGCGGGATTTGGGGGGCAAAATGTGGTAATTTGGTGTGATATCTGTGGTGCTGTAGATGCGCTGCCAATGGCCGGTGAGGAGCAGCAAGAACTTGGCAGGCTGGCACTTTCGGTGTGGGAGCAATCGTCCGACGTTCGTGATTTGTCGGGGTTTTTTCTCAGTGGGTGCCCATGTGCAGCTGGTGGTAATCGTCGAAGCCCTGTTGGTCAGGGAAAGCCCGGAGCCCCGATGTCTGTCGTGCTGTAGATGCGCTGCCAATGGCCGATGAGGAGCAGCAAGAGATTGAAAGGCTGGCACTCAAGGTGTGGGAGGAATCGTCCGATGTTTGTGATTTCTCAGGATTTTTTTCAGTGGGTGCCCAGGTGCAGCTGGTGGTAAACGTCGAAGCCCTGTTGGTCAGGGAAAGCCCGGAGCCCCGATGTCTGTGGTGCTGTAGATGCACTGCCAATTGCCGGTGAGGAGCAGCAAGAGCTTGTGTTGCTGGCACTTTCGGTGTGGGAGCAATCGTCCGATGTTCGTGATTTTTCGGGGTTTTTTTTCAGTGGGCGCTCAGGTGCAGCGGGTGGTAAATGTTGAAGCCCTGTTGGTCAGGGTTAGGGTTAGGGTTAGGGTTAGGGTTAGGTTAGGGTTAGGGTTAGGTTAGGGTTAGGGTTAGGGTTAGGGTTAGGTTAGGGTTAGGGTTAGGGTTAGGGTTAGGGTTAGGTTAGGGTTAGGGTTAGGGTTAGGGTTAGGGTTTAGGGTTAGGGTTTAGGGTTAGGGTTAGGGTTAGGGTTAGGGTTAGGGTTAGGGTTAGGGTTAGGGTTAGGTTAGGGTTAGGTTTCCTCTTAGGTTAGGGTTAGGGTCAGGGTTTTGTCGGGAATCTGGGGGGAAATGGCGGGATTTTGGGGGCAAATATGGGTTAGGGTTAGGGTTAGGGTTAGGGTTAGGTTAGGGTTAGGTTAGGGTTAGGGTTAGGGTTAGGGTTAGGGTTAGGTTAGGGTTAGGGTTACTCTTAGGTTAGGGTCAGGGTCAGGGTTTTGGGGGGAATCTGGGGGGAAATGGCTGGATTTTGGGGCCAAATATGGGATTTTGGTGCAAAATGCAGGAATTTGTGGCAAAAATGGGGGATTATGGGGGAAGTCACGGGATTTTGGGGCAAAATGTGGGGTTTTAGGGTTAAAATGTGGGGTTTTTAGGGTAAATCGCAGGATTTTGGGGGCGAAATGCGGGAATTTTGGTGCGAAATGGGGCGATTTGGGGCAAAAATGCGGGATTTGTGGAGGAAATTGCGAGATTTTGAGGGGCAAAATGTGGGGTTTTAGGGTTAAAATGTGGGATTTTTGGGGGAAATCGCGGGATTTGGGGGGCAAAATGTGGTAATTTGGTGTGATATCTGTGGTGCTGTAGATGCGCTGCCAATGGCCGGTGAGGAGCAGCAAGACCTTGGCAGGCTGGCACTTTCGGTGTGGGAGCAATCGTCCGACGTTCGTGATTTGTCGGGGTTTTTTCTCAGTGGGTGCCCATGTGCAGCTGGTGGTAATCGTCGAAGCCCTGTTGGTCAGGGAAAGCCCGGAGCCCCGATGTCTGTCGTGCTGTAGATGCGCTGCCAATGGCCGATGAGGAGCAGCAAGAGATTGAAAGGCTGGCACTCAAGGTGTGGGAGGAATCGTCCGATGTTTGTGATTTCTCAGGATTTTTTTCAGTGGGTGCCCAGGTGCAGCTGGTGGTAAACGTCGAAGCCCTGTTTGTCAGGGAAAGCCCGGAGCCCCGATGTCTGTGGTGCTGTAGATGCGCTGCCAATTGCCGGTGAGGAGCAGCAAGAGCTTGTGTTGCTGGCACTTTCGGTGTGGGAGCAATCGTCCGATGTTCGTGATTTTTCGGGGTTATTTTTCAGTGGGCGCTCAGGTGCAGCGGGTGGTAAATGTTGAAGCCCTGTTGGTCAGGGTTAGGGTTAGGGTTAGGGTTAGGGTTAGGTTAGGGTTAGGTTTACTCTTAGGTTAGGGTTAGGGTCAGGGTTTTGTCGAGAATCTGGGGGGAAATGGCTGGATTTTGGGGGCAAATATTGGATTTTGGTGCAAAATGCAGGAATTTGTGGCAAAAATGGGGGATTATGGGGGAAGTCGCGGGATTTTGGGGCAAAATGTGGGGTTTTAGGGTTAAAATGTGGGATTTTTAGGGTAAATCGCAGGATTTTGGGGGCGAAATGCGGGAATTTTGGTGCGAAATGGGGCGATTTGGGGCAAAAATGCGGGATTTGTGGAGGAAATTGCGAGATTTTGAGGGGCAAAATGTGGGGTTTTAGGGTTAAAATGTGGGATTTTTGGGGGAAATCGCGGGATTTGGGGGGCAAAATGTGGTAATTTGGTGTGATATCTGTGGTGCTGTAGATGCGCTGCCAATGGCCGGTGAGGAGCAGCAAGAACTTGGCAGGCTGGCACTTTCGGTGTGGGAGCAATCGTCCGACGTTCGTGATTTGTCGGGGTTTTTTCTCAGTGGGTGCCCATGTGCAGCTGGTGGTAATCGTCGAAGCCCTGTTGGTCAGGGAAAGCCCGGAGCCCCGATGTCTGTCGTGCTGTAGATGCGCTGCCAATGGCCGATGAGGAGCAGCAAGAGATTGAAAGGCTGGCACTCAAGGTGTGGGAGGAATCGTCCAATGTTTGTGATTTCTCAGGATTTTTTTCAGTGGGTGCCCAGGTGCAGCTGGTGGTAAACGTCGAAGCCCTGTTTGTCAGGGAAAGCCCGGAGCCCCGATGTCTGTGGTGCTGTAGATGCGCTGCCAATTGCCGGTGAGGAGCAGCAAGAGCTTGTGTTGCTGGCACTTTCGGTGTGGGAGCAATTGTCCGATGTTCGTGATTTTTCGGGGTTTTTTTTCAGTGGGCGCTCAGGTGCAGCGGGTGGTAAATGTTGAAGCCCTGTTGGTCAGGGTTAGGGTTAGGGTTAGTGTTAGGTTAGGGTTAGGGTTAGGTTAGGGTTAGGTTAGGGTTAGGGTTAGGGTTAGGGTTAGGTTAGGGTTAGGGTTAGGGTTAGGTTAGGATTAGGGTTAGGTTAGGATTAGGGTTAGGGTTAGGGTTAGGGTTAGGTTAGGGTTAGGGTTAGGGTTAGGGTTAGGGTTTAGGGTTAGGGTTAGGTTTAGGGTTAGGTTAGGGTTAGGGTTAGGGTTAGGGTTAGGTTAGGGTTAGGTTTACTCTTAGGTTAGGGTTACGGTCAGGGTTTTGTCGGGAATCTGGGGGGAAATGGCGGGATTTTGGGGGCAAATATGGGTTAGGGTTAGGGTTAGGGTTAGGGTTAGGGTTAGGGTTAGGGTTAGGGTTAGGGTTACTCTTAGGTTAGGGTCAGGGTCAGGGTTTTGGGGGGAATCTGGGGGGAAATGGCTGGATTTTGGGGGCAAATATGGGATTTTGGTGCAAAATGCAGGAATTTGTGGCAAAAATGGGGGATTATGGGGGAAGTCGCGGGATTTTGGGGCAAAATGTGGGGTTTTAGGGTTAAAATGTGGGATTTTTAGGGTAAATCGCAGGATTTTGGGGGCGAAATGCGGGAATTTTGGTGCGAAATGGGGCGATTTGGGGCAAAAATGCGGGATTTGTGGAGGAAATTGCGAGATTTTGAGGGGCAAAATGTGGGGTTTTAGGGTTAAAATGTGGGATTTTTGGGGGAAATCGCGGGATTTGGGGGGCAAAATGTGGTAATTTGGTGTGATATCTGTGGTGCTGTAGATGCGCTGCCAATGGCCGGTGAGGAGCAGCAAGAACTTGGCAGGCTGGCACTTTCGGTGTGGGAGCAATCGTCCGACGTTCGTGATTTGTCGGGGTTTTTTCTCAGTGGGTGCCCATGTGCAGCTGGTGGTAATCGTCGAAGCCCTGTTGGTCAGGGAAAGCCCGGAGCCCCGATGTCTGTCGTGCTGTAGATGCGCTGCCAATGGCCGATGAGGAGCAGCAAGAGATTGAAAGGCTGGCACTCAAGGTGTGGGAGGAATCGTCCGATGTTTGTGATTTCTCAGGATTTTTTTCAGTGGGTGCCCAGGTGCAGCTGGTGGTAAACGTCGAAGCCCTGTTTGTCAGGGAAAGCCCGGAGCCCCGATGTCTGTGGTGCTGTAGATGCGCTGCCAATTGCCGGTGAGGAGCAGCAAGAGCTTGTGTTGCTGGCACTTTCGGTGTGGGAGCAATCGTCCGATGTTCGTGATTTTTCGGGGTTTTTTTTCAGTGGGCGCTCAGGTGCAGCGGGTGGTAAATGTTGAAGCCCTGTTGGTCAGGGTTAGGGTTAGGGTTAGGGTTAGGGTTAGGTTAGGGTTAGGGTTAGGGTTAGGTTAGGTTTAGGGTTAGGGTTAGGGTTAGGTTAGGGTTAGGGTTAGGGTTAGGGTTAGGTTAGGGTTAGGGTTAGGGTTAGGGTTAGGGTTAGGGTAGGGTTAGGGTTAGGGTTAGGGTTAGGGTAGGGTTAGGGTTAGGGTTAGGGTTAGGGTAGGGTTAGGTTTACTCTTAGGTTAGGGTTAGGGTCAGGGTTTTGTCGGGAATCTGGGGGGAAATGGCGGGATTTTGGGGGCAAATATGGGTTAGGGTTAGGGTTAGGGTTGGTTTAGGGTTATGGTTAGGGTTAGGGTTAGGGTTAGGGTTAGGTTAGGGTTAGGGTTACTCTTAGGTTAGGGTCAGGGTCAGGGTTTTGGGGGGAATCTGGGGGGAAATGGCTGGATTTTGGGGGCAAATATGGGATTTTGGTGCAAAATGCAGGAATTTGTGGCAAAAATGGGGGATTATGGGGGAAGTCGCGGGATTTTGGGGCAAAATGTGGGGTTTTAGGGTTAAAATGTGGGATTTTTAGGGTAAATCGCAGGATTTTGGGGGCGAAATGCGGGAATTTTGGTGCGAAATGGGGCGATTTGGGGCAAAAATGCGGGATTTGTGGAGGAAATTGCGAGATTTTGAGGGGCAAAATGTGGGGT
>NC_141592.1:18847275-18849775 GCF_036417535.1 Chlamydotis macqueenii | reverse complement strand
GGGTTAGGGTTAGGTTAGGGTTAGGGTTACTCTTAGGTTAGGGTCAGGGTCAGGGTTTTGGGGGGAATCTGGGGGGAAATGGCTGGATTTTGGGGGCAAATATGGGATTTTGGTGCAAAATGCAGGAATTTGTGGCAAAAATGGGGGATTATGGGGGAAGTCGCGGGATTTTGGGGCAAAATGTGGGGTTTTAGGGTTAAAATGTGGGATTTTTAGGGTAAATCGCAGGATTTTGGGGGCGAAATGCGGGAATTTTGGTGCGAAATGGGGCGATTTGGGGCAAAAATGCGGGATTTGTGGAGGAAATTGCGAGATTTTGAGGGGCAAAATGTGGGGTTTTAGGGTTAAAATGTGGGATTTTTGGGGTAAATCACGGATTTGGGGGGCAAAATGTGGTAATTTGGTGTGATATCTGTGGTGCTATAGATGCGCTGCCAATGGCCCGTGAGGAGCAGCAAGAACTTGGCAGGCTGGCACTTTCGGTGTGGGAGCAATCGTCCGACGTTCGTGATTTGTCGGGGTTTTTTCTCAGTGGGTGCCCATGTGCAGCTGGTGGTAATCGTCGAAGCCCTGTTGGTCAGGGAAAGCCCGGAGCCCCGATGTCTGTCGTGCTGTAGATGCGCTGCCAATGGCCGATGAGGAGCAGCAAGAGATTGAAAGGCTGGCACTCAAGGTGTGGGAGGAATCGTCCGATGTTTGTGATTTCTCAGGATTTTTTTCAGTGGGTGCCCAGGTGCAGCTGGTGGTAAACGTCGAAGCCCTGTTTGTCAGGGAAAGCCCGGAGCCCCGATGTCTGTGGTGCTGTAGATGCGCTGCCAATTGCCGGTGAGGAGCAGCAAGAGCTTGTGTTGCTGGCACTTTCGGTGTGGGAGCAATCGTCCGATGTTCGTGATTTTTCGGGGTTTTTTTTCAGTGGGCGCTCAGGTGCAGCGGGTGGTAAATGTTGAAGCCCTGTTGGTCAGGGTTAGGGTTAGGGTTAGGGTTAGGTTAGGGTTAGGGTTAGGGTTAGGGTTAGGTTAGGGTTAGGGTTAGGGTTAGGGTTAGGGTTAGGGTTAGGTTAGGGTTAGGGTTAGGGTTAGGGTTAGGTTAGGATTAGGGTTAGGGTTAGGGTTAGGGTTAGGGTAGGGTTAGGGTTAGGGTTAGGGTAGGGTTAGGGTTAGGGTTAGGGTTAGGGTTAGGGTTAGGGTTAGGTTAGGGTTAGGGTTAGGTTAGGGTTAGGGTTAGGGTTAGGTTAGGGTTAGGTTAGGGTTAGGGTTAGGTTAGGGTTAGGGTTAGGGTTAGGGTTAGGTTAGGGTTAGGGTTAGGGTTAGGGTTAGGGTTTAGGGTTAGGGTTAGGGTTAGGGTTAGGGTTTAGGGTTAGGGTTAGGTTAGGGTTAGGGTTAGGGTTAGGGTTAGGGTTAGGGTTAGGGTTAGGTTTACTCTTAGGTTAGGGTTAGGGTCAGGGTTTTGTCGGGAATCTGGGGGGAAATGGCGGGATTTTGGGGGCAAATATGGGTTAGGGTTAGGGTTAGGGTTAGGGTTAGGGTTGGGTTAGGGTTAGGTTAGGGTTAGGGTTACTCTTAGGTTAGGGTCAGGGTCAGGGTTTTGGGGGGAATCTGGGGGGAAATGGCTGGATTTTGGGGGCAAATATGGGATTTTGGTGCAAAATGCAGGAATTTGTGGCAAAAATGGGGGATTATGGGGGAAGTCGCGGGATTTTGGGGCAAAATGTGGGGTTTTAGGGTTAAAATGTGGGATTTTTAGGGTAAATCGCAGGATTTTGGGGGCTAAATGCGGGAATTTTGGTGCGAAATGGGGCGATTTGGGGCAAAAATGCGGGATTTGTGGAGGAAATTGCGAGATTTTGAGGGGCAAAATGTGGGGTTTTAGGGTTAAAATGTGGGATTTTTGGGGGAAATCGCGGGATTTGGGGGGCAAAATGTGGTAATTTGGTGTGATATCTGTGGTGCTGTAGATGCGCTGCCAATGGCCGGTGAGGAGCAGCAAGAACTTGGCAGGCTGGCACTTTCGGTGTGGGAGCAATCGTCCGACGTTCGTGATTTGTCGGGGTTTTTTCTCAGTGGGTGCCCATGTGCAGCTGGTGGTAATCGTCGAAGCCCTGTTGGTCAGGGAAAGCCCGGAGCCCCGATGTCTGTGGTGCTGTAGATGCGCTGCCAATGGCCGATGAGGAGCAGCAAGAGATTGAAAGGCTGGCACTCAAGGTGTGGGAGGAATCGTCCGATGTTTGTGATTTCTCAGGATTTTTTTCAGTGGGTGCCCAGGTGCAGCTGGTGGTAAACGTCGAAGCCCTGTTTGTCAGGGAAAGCCCGGAGCCCCGATGTCTGTGGTGCTGTAGATGCGCTGCCAATTGCCGGTGAGGAGCAGCAAGAGCTTGTGTTGCTGGCACTTTCGGTGTGGGAGCAATCGTCCGATGTTCGTGATTTTTCGGGGTTTTTTTTCAGTGGGCGCTCAGGTGCAGCGGGTGGTAAATGTTGAAGCCCTGTTGGTCAGGGTTAGGGTT
>NC_141592.1:18824775-18837275 GCF_036417535.1 Chlamydotis macqueenii | reverse complement strand
CTGCCAATTGCCGGTGAGGAGCAGCAAGAGCTTGTGTTGCTGGCACTTTCGGTGTGGGAGCAATCGTCCGATGTTCGTGATTTTTCGGGGTTTTTTTTCAGTGGGCGCTCAGGTGCAGCGGGTGGTAAATGTTGAAGCCCTGTTGGTCAGGGTTAGGGTTAGGGTTAGGGTTAGGGTTAGGGTTAGGGTTAGGGTTAGGGTTAGGGTTAGGTTAGGGTTAGGGTTACTCTTAGGTTAGGGTTAGGGTCAGGGTTTTGTCGGGAATCTGGGGGGAAATGGCTGGATTTTGGGGGCAAATATGGGATTTTGGTGCAAAATGCAGGAATTTGTGGCAAAAATGGGGGATTATGGGGGAAGTCGCGGGATTTTGGGGCAAAATGTGGGGTTTTAGGGTTACAATGTGGGATTTTTAGGGTAAATCGCAGGATTTTGGGGGCGAAATGCGGGAATTTTGGTGCGAAATGGGGCGATTTGGGGCAAAAATGCGGGATTTGTGGAGGAAATTGCGAGATTTTGAGGGGCAAAATGTGGGGTTTTAGGGTTAAAATGTGGGATTTTTGGGGGAAATCGCGGGATTTGGGGGGCAAAATGTGGTAATTTGGTGTGATATCTGTGGTGCTGTAGATGCGCTGCCAATGGCCGGTGAGGAGCAGCAAGAACTTGGCAGGCTGGCACTTTCGGTGTGGGAGCAATCGTCCGACGTTCGTGATTTGTCGGGGTTTTTTCTCAGTGGGTGCCCATGTGCAGCTGGTGGTAATCGTCGAAGCCCTGTTGGTCAGGGAAAGCCCGGAGCCCCGATGTCTGTCGTGCTGTAGATGCGCTGCCAATGGCCGATGAGGAGCAGCAAGAGATTGAAAGGCTGGCACTCAAGGTGTGGGAGGAATCGTCCGATGTTTGTGATTTCTCAGGATTTTTTTCAGTGGGTGCCCAGGTGCAGCTGGTGGTAAATGTTGAAGCCCTGTTGGTCAGGGTTAGGGTTAGGGTTAGGGTTAGGGTTAGGTTAGGGTTAGGGTTAGGGTTAGGGTTAGGGTTAGGGTTAGGTTAGGGTTAGGGTTAGGGTTAGGGTTAGGGTTAGGGTTAGGGTTAGGTTAGGGTTAGGGTTAGGTTAGGGTTAGGGTTAGGGTTAGGGTTAGGTTAGGGTTAGGGTTAGGTTAGGGTTAGGGTTAGGGTTAGGTTAGGGTTAGGGTTAGGGTTAGGGTTAGGGTTTAGGGTTAGGGTTAGGGTTAGGTTAGGGTTAGGGTTAGGGTTAGGGTTAGGGTTAGGGTTAGGTTAGGGTTAGGTTTACTCTTAGGTTAGGGTTAGGGTCAGGGTTTTGTCGGGAATCTGGGGGGAAATGGTGGGATTTTGGGGGCAAATATGGGTTAGGGTTAGGGTTAGGGTTAGGGTTAGGGTTAGGGTTAGGGTTAGGTTAGGGTTAGGGTTAGGGTTAGGGTTAGGGTTAGGTTAGGGTTAGGGTTAGGGTTAGGGTTAGGTTAGGGTTAGGGTTACTCTTAGGTTAGGGTCAGGGTCAGGGTTTTGGGGGGAATCTGGGGGGAAATGGCTGGATTTTGGGGGCAAATATGGGATTTTGGTGCAAAATGCAGGAATTTGTGGCAAAAATGGGGGATTATGGGGGAAGTCGCGGGATTTTGGGGCAAAATGTGGGGTTTTAGGGTTAAAATGTGGGATTTTTAGGGTAAATCGCAGGATTTTGGGGGCGAAATGCGGGAATTTTGGTGCGAAATGGGGCGATTTGGGGCAAAAATGCGGGATTTGTGGAGGAAATTGCGAGATTTTGAGGGGCAAAATGTGGGGTTTTAGGGTTAAAATGTGGGATTTTTGGGGGAAATCGCGGGATTTGGGGGGCAAAATGTGGTAATTTGGTGTGATATCTGTGGTGCTGTAGATGCGCTGCCAATGGCCGGTGAGGAGCAGCAAGAACTTGGCAGGCTGGCACTTTCGGTGTGGGAGCAATCGTCCGACGTTCGTGATTTGTCGGGGTTTTTTCTCAGTGGGTGCCCATGTGCAGCTGGTGGTAATCGTCGAAGCCCTGTTGGTCAGGGAAAGCCCGGAGCCCCGATGTCTGTCGTGCTGTAGATGCGCTGCCAATGGCCGATGAGGAGCAGCAAGAGATTGAAAGGCTGGCACTCAAGGTGTGGGAGGAATCGTCCGATGTTTGTGATTTCTCAGGATTTTTTTCAGTGGGTGCCCAGGTGCAGCTGGTGGTAAACGTCGAAGCCCTGTTTGTCAGGGAAAGCCCGGAGCCCCGATGTCTGTGGTGCTGTAGATGCGCTGCCAATTGCCGGTGAGGAGCAGCAAGAGCTTGTGTTGCTGGCACT
Source organism: Chlamydotis macqueenii (assembly GCF_036417535.1). Classification (NCBI taxonomy): domain Eukaryota; kingdom Metazoa; phylum Chordata; class Aves; order Otidiformes; family Otididae; genus Chlamydotis; species Chlamydotis macqueenii. Next base: position 18,834,957 of record NC_141592.1, on the reverse strand, counting down.
TTCGGTGTGGGAGCAATCGTCCGATGTTCGTGATTTTTCGGGGTTTTTTTTCAGTGGGCGCTCAGGTGCAGCGGGTGGTAAATGTTGAAGCCCTGTTGGTCAGGGTTAGGGTTAGGGTTAGGGTTAGGGTTAGGGTTAGGGTTAGGTTAGGGTTAGGGTTACTCTTAGGTTAGGGTCAGGGTCAGGGTTTTGGGGGGAATCTGGGGGGAAATGGCTGGATTTTGGGGGCAAATATGGGATTTTGGTGCAAAATGCAGGAATTTGTGGCAAAAATGGGGGATTATGGGGGAAGTCGCGGGATTTTGGGGCAAAATGTGGGGTTTTAGGGTTAAAATGTGGGATTTTTAGGGTAAATCACAGGATTTTGGGGGCGAAATGCGGGAATTTTGGTGTGAAATGGGGCGATTTGGGGCAAAAATGCGGGATTTGTGGAGGAAATTGCGAGATTTTGAGGGGCAAAATGTGGGGTTTTAGGGTTAAAATGTGGGATTTTTGGGGGAAATCGCAGGATTTGGGGGGCAAAAATGTGGTAATTTGGTGTGATATCTGTGGTGCTGTAGATGCGCTGCCAATGGCCGGTGAGGAGCAGCAAGAACTTGGCAGGCTGGCACTTTCGGTGTGGGAGCAATCGTCCGACGTTCGTGATTTGTCGGGGTTTTTTCTCAGTGGGTGCCCATGTGCAGCTGGTGGTAATCGTCGAAGCCCTGTTGGTCAGGGAAAGCCCGGAGCCCCGATGTCTGTCGTGCTGTAGATGCGCTGCCAATGGCCGATGAGGAGCAGCAAGAGATTGAAAGGCTGGCACTCAAGGTGTGGGAGGAATCGTCCGATGTTTGTGATTTCTCAGGATTTTTTTCAGTGGGTGCCCAGGTGCAGCTGGTGGTAAACGTCGAAGCCCTGTTTGTCAGGGAAAGCCCGGAGCCCCGATGTCTGTGGTGCTGTAGATGCGCTGCCAATTGCCGGTGAGGAGCAGCAAGAGCTTGTGTTGCTGGCACTTTCGGTGTGGGAGCAATCGTCCGATGTTCGTGATTTTTCGGGGTTTTTTTTCAGTGGGCGCTCAGGTGCAGCGGGTGGTAAATGTTGAAGCCCTGTTGGTCAGGGTTAGGGTTAGGGTTAGGGTTAGGGTTAGGGTTAGGGTTAGGGTTAGGGTTAGGGTTAGGTTAGGGTTAGGGTTACTCTTAGGTTAGGGTCAGGGTCAGGGTTTTGGGGGGAATCTGGGGGGAAATGGCTGGATTTTGGGGGCAAATATGGGATTTTGGTGCAAAATGCAGGAATTTGTGGCAAAAATGGGGGATTATGGGGGAAGTCGCGGGATTTTGGGGCAAAATGTGGGGTTTTAGGGTTACAATGTGGGATTTTTAGGGTAAATCGCAGGATTTTGGGGGCGAAATGCGGGAATTTTGGTGCGAAATGGGGCGATTTGGGGCAAAAATGCGGGATTTGTGGAGGAAATTGCGAGATTTTGAGGGGCAAAATGTGGGGTTTTAGGGTTAAAATGTGGGATTTTTGGGGGAAATCGCGGGATTTGGGGGGCAAAATGTGGTAATTTGGTGTGATATCTGTGGTGCTGTAGATGCGCTGCCAATGGCCGGTGAGGAGCAGCAAGAACTTGGCAGGCTGGCACTTTCGGTGTGGGAGCAATCGTCCGACGTTCGTGATTTGTCGGGGTTTTTTCTCAGTGGGTGCCCATGTGCAGCTGGTGGTAATCGTCGAAGCCCTGTTGGTCAGGGAAAGCCCGGAGCCCCGATGTCTGTCGTGCTGTAGATGCGCTGCCAATGGCCGATGAGGAGCAGCAAGAGATTGAAAGGCTGGCACTCAAGGTGTGGGAGGAATCGTCCGATGTTTGTGATTTCTCAGGATTTTTTTCAGTGGGTGCCCAGGTGCAGCTGGTGGTAAACGTCGAAGCCCTGTTTGTCAGGGAAAGCCCGGAGCCCCGATGTCTGTGGTGCTGTAGATGCGCTGCCAATTGCCGGTGAGGAGCAGCAAGAGCTTGTGTTGCTGGCACTTTCGGTGTGGGAGCAATCGTCCGATGTTCGTGATTTTTCGGGGTTTTTTTTCAGTGGGCGCTCAGGTGCAGCGGGTGGTAAATGTTGAAGCCCTGTTGGTCAGGGTTAGGGTTAGGGTTACGTTAGGGTTAGGGTTAGGGTTAGGGTTAGGTTAGGGTTAGGGTTACTCTTAGGTTAGGGTCAGGGTTTTGGGGGGAATCTGGGGGGAAATGGCTGGATTTTGGGGGCAAATATGGGATTTTGGTGCAAAATGCAGGAATTTGTGGCAAAAATGGGGGATTATGGGGGAAGTCGCGGGATTTTGGGGCAAAATGTGGGGTTTTAGGGTTAAAATGTGGGATTTTTAGGGTAAATCGCAGGATTTTGGGGGCGAAATGCGGGAATTTTGGTGCGAAATGGGGCGATTTGGGGCAAAAATGCGGGATTTGTGGAGGAAATTGCGAGATTTTGAGGGGCAAAATGTGGGGTTTTAGGGTTAAAATGTGGGATTTTTGGGGGAAATCGCGGGATTTGGGGGGCAAAATGTGGTAATTTGGTGTGATATCTGTGGTGCTGTAGATGCGCTGCCAATGGCCGGTGAGGAGCAGCAAGAACTTGGCAGGCTGGCACTTTCGGTGTGGGAGCAATCGTTCGACGTTCGTGATTTGTCGGGGTTTTTTCTCAGTGGGTGCCCATGTGCAGCTGGTGGTAATCGTCGAAGCCCTGTTGGTCAGGGAAAGCCCGGAGCCCCGATGTCTGTCGTGCTGTAGATGCGCTGCCAATGGCCGATGAGGAGCAGCAAGAGATTGAAAGGCTGGCACTCAAGGTGTGGGAGGAATCGTCCGATGTTTGTGATTTCTCAGGATTTTTTTCAGTGGGTGCCCAGGTGCAGCTGGTGGTAAACGTCGAAGCCCTGTTTGTCAGGGAAAGCCCGGAGCCCCGATGTCTGTGGTGCTGTAGATGCGCTGCCAATTGCCGGTGAGGAGCAGCAAGAGCTTGTGTTGCTGGCACTTTCGGTGTGGGAGCAATCGTCCGATGTTCGTGATTTTTCAGGGTTTTTTTTCAGTGGGCGCTCAGGTGCAGCGGGTGGTAAATGTTGAAGCCCTGTTCGTCAGGGTTAGGGTTAGGGTTAGGGTTGGGTTAGGGTTAGGGTTAGGGTTAGGGTTAGGGTTAGGGTTAGGTTAGGGTTAGGGTTAGGGTTAGGTTAGGGTTAGGGTTAGGTTAGGGTTAGGGTTAGGGTTAGGGTTAGGTTAGGGTTAGGGTTAGGATTAGGGTTAGGGTTAGGGTTAGGGTTGGGTTAGGGTTAGGGTTAGGGTTAGGGTTAGGGTTTAGGGTTGGGTTAGGGTTAGGGTTAGGGTTAGGGTTAGGGTTTAGGGTTAGGGTTAGGTTAGGGTTAGGGTTAGGGTTAGGGTTAGGGTTAGGGTTAGGGTTAGGTTTACTCTTAGGTTAGGGTCAGGGTTTTGTCGGGAATCTGGGGGGAAATGGCGGGATTTTGGGGGCAAATATGGCTTAGGGTTTGGGTTAGGGTTAGGGTTAGGGTTAGGGTTAGGGTTAGGGTTGGGGTTAGGGTTAGGGTTAGGTTAGGGTTAGGGTTACTCTTAGGTTAGGGTCAGGGTCAGGGTTTTGGGGGGAATCTGGGGGGAAATGGCTGTATTTTGGGGGCAAATATGGGATTTTGGTGCAAAATGCAGGAATTTGTGGCAAAAATGGGGGATTATGGGGGAAGTCGCGGGATTTTGTGGCAAAATGTGGGGTTTTAGGGTTAAAATGTGGGATTTTTAGGGTAAATCGCAGGATTTTGGGGGCGAAATGCGGGAATTTTGGTGCGAAATGGGGCGATTTGGGGCAAAAATGCGGGATTTGTGGAGGAAATTGCGAGATTTTGAGGGGCAAAATGTGGGGTTTTAGGGTTAAAATGTGGGATTTTTGGGGGAAATCGCGGGATTTGGGGGGCAAAATGTGGTAATTTGGTGTGATATCTGTGGTGCTGTAGATGCGCTGCCAATGGCCGGTGAGGAGCAGCAAGAACTTGGCAGGCTGGCACTTTCGGTGTGGGAGCAATCGTCCGACGTTCGTGATTTGTCGGGGTTTTTTTCTCAGTGGGTGCCCATGTGCAGCTGGTGGTAATCGTCGAAGCCCTGTTGGTCAGGGAAAGCCCGGAGCCCCGATGTCTGTCGTGCTGTAGATGCGCTGCCAATGGCCGATGAGGAGCAGCAAGAGATTGAAAGGCTGGCACTCAAGGTGTGGGAGGAATCGTCCGATGTTTGTGATTTCTCAGGATTTTTTTCAGTGGGTGCCCAGGTGCAGCTGGTGGTAAACGTCGAAGCCCTGTTTGTCAGGGAAAGCCCGGAGCCCCGATGTCTGTGGTGCTGTAGATGCGCTGCCAATTGCCGGTGAGGAGCAGCAAGAGCTTGTGTTGCTGGCACTTTCGGTGTGGGAGCAATCGTCCGATGTTCGTGATTTTTCGGGGTTTTTTTTCAGTGGGCGCTCAGGTGCAGCGGGTGGTAAATGTTGAAGCCCTGTTGGTCAGGGTTAGGGTTAGGGTTAGGGTTAGGTTAGGGTTAGGGTTAGGGTTAGGGTTAGGGTTAGGTTAGGGTTAGGGTTGGGTTAGGGTTAGGGTTAGGTTAGGGTTAGGGTTAGGGTTAGGGTTAGGGTTAGGGTTAGGGTTAGGTTAGGGTTAGGGTTAGGGTTAGGGTTAGGGTTAGGGTTAGGGGTTAGGGTTAGGGTTAGGGTTAGGTTAGGGTTAGGTTTACTCTTAGGTTAGGGTTAGGGTCAGGGTTTTGTCGGGAATCTGGGGGGAAATGGCGGGATTTTGGGGGCAAATATGGGTTAGGGTTAGGGTTAGGGTTAGGGTTAGGGTTAGGGTTAGGTTAGGGTTAGGGTTACTCTTAGGTTAGGGTCAGGGTCAGGGTTTTGGGGGGAATCTGGGGGGAAATGGCTGGATTTTGGGGGCAAATATGGGATTTTGGTGCAAAATGCAGGAATTTGTGGCAAAAATGGGGGATTATGGGGGAAGTCGCGGGATTTTGGGGCAAAATGTGGGGTTTTAGGGTTAAAATGTGGGATTTTTAGGGTAAATCGCAGGATTTTGGGGGCGAAATGCGGGAATTTTGGTGCGAAATGGGGCGATTTGGGGCAAAAATGCGGGATTTGTGGAGGAAATTGCGAGATTTTGAGGGGCAAAATGTGGGGTTTTAGGGTTAAAATGTGGGATTTTTGGGGGAAATCGCGGGATTTGGGGGGCAAAATGTGGTAATTTGGTGTGATATCTGTGGTGCTGTAGATGCGCTGCCAATGGCCGGTGAGGAGCAGCAAGAACTTGGCAGGCTGGCACTTTCGGTGTGGGAGCAATCGTCCGACGTTCGTGATTTGTCGGGGTTTTTTTCTCAGTGGGTGCCCATGTGCAGCTGGTGGTAATCGTCGAAGCCCTGTTGGTCAGGGAAAGCCCGGAGCCCCGATGTCTGTCGTGCTGTAGATGCGCTGCCAATGGCCGATGAGGAGCAGCAAGAGATTGAAAGGCTGGCACTCAAGGTGTGGGAGGAATCGTCCGATGTTTGTGATTTCTCAGGATTTTTTTCAGTGGGTGCCCAGGTGCAGCTGGTGGTAAACGTCGAAGCCCTGTTTGTCAGGGAAAGCCCGGAGCCCCGATGTCTGTGGTGCTGTAGATGCGCTGCCAATTGCCGGTGAGGAGCAGCAAGAGCTTGTGTTGCTGGCACTTTCGGTGTGGGAGCAATCGTCCGATGTTCGTGATTTTTCGGGGTTTTTTTTCAGTGGGCGCTCAGGTGCAGCGGGTGGTAAATGTTGAAGCCCTGTTGGTCAGGGTTAGGGTTAGGATTAGGGTTAGGGTTAGGTTAGGGTTAGGGTTGGGTTAGGGTTAGGGTTAGGTTAGGGTTAGGGTTAGGTTAGGGTTAGGGTTAGGGTTAGGTTAGGGTTAGGGTTAGGGTTAGGGTTAGGGTTAGGGTTAGGGTTAGGGTTAGGTTAGGGTTAGGGTTAGGGTTAGGGTTAGGGTTAGGGTTAGGGTTAGGGGTTAGGGTTAGGGTTAGGGTTAGGTTAGGGTTAGGGTTACTCTTAGGTTAGGGTCAGGGTCAGGGTTTTGGGGGGAATCTGGGGGGAAATGGCTGGATTTTGGGGGCAAATATGGGATTTTGGTGCAAAATGCAGGAATTTGTGGCAAAAATGGGGGATTATGGGGGAAGTCGCGGGATTTTGGGGCAAAATGTGGGGTTTTAGGGTTAAAATGTGGGATTTTTAGGGTAAATCGCAGGATTTTGTGGGCGAAATGCGGGAATTTTGGTGCGAAATGGGGCGATTTGGGGCAAAAATGCGGGATTTGTGGAGGAAATTGCGAGATTTTGAGGGGCAAAATGTGGGGTTTTAGGGTTAAAATGTGGGATTTTTGGGGGAAATCGCGGGATTTGGGGGGCAAAATGTGGTAATTTGGTGTGATATCTGTGGTGCTGTAGATGCGCTGCCAATGGCCGGTGAGGAGCAGCAAGAACTTGGCAGGCTGGCACTTTCGGTGTGGGAGCAATCGTTCGACGTTCGTGATTTGTCGGGGTTTTTTCTCAGTGGGTGCCCATGTGCAGCTGGTGGTAATCGTCGAAGCCCTGTTGGTCAGGGAAAGCCCGGAGCCCCGATGTCTGTCGTGCTGTAGATGCGCTGCCAATGGCCGATGAGGAGCAGCAAGAGATTGAAAGGCTGGCACTCAAGGTGTGGGAGGAATCGTCCGATGTTTGTGATTTCTCAGGATTTTTTTCAGTGGGTGCCCAGGTGCAGCTGGTGGTAAACGTCGAAGCCCTGTTTGTCAGGGAAAGCCCGGAGCCCCGATGTCTGTGGTGCTGTAGATGCGCTGCCAATTGCCGGTGAGGAGCAGCAAGAGCTTGTGTTGCTGGCACTTTCGGTGTGGGAGCAATCGTCCGATGTTCGTGATTTTTCGGGGTTTTTTTTCAGTGGGCGCTCAGGTGCAGCGGGTGGTAAATGTTGAAGCCCTGTTGGTCAGGGTTAGGGTCAGGGTCAGGGTTAGGGTTAGGGTTAGGGTTAGGTTAGGGTTAGGTTAGGGTTAGGGTTAGGGTTAGGTTAGGGTTAGGGTTAGGGTTAGGGTTAGGGTTAGGGTTAGGGTTAGGTTAGGGTTAGGGTTAGGGTTAGGTTAGGGTTAGGTTTACTCTTAGGTTAGGGTTAGGGTCAGGGTTTTGTCGGGAATCTGGGGGGAAATGGCGGGATTTTGGGGGCAAATATGGGTTAGGGTTAGGGTTAGGGTTAGGGTTAGGTTAGGGTTAGGGTTAGGGTTAGGGTTAGGGTTAGGTTAGGGTTAGGGTTACTCTTAGGTTAGGGTCAGGGTCAGGGTTTTGGGGGGAATCTGGGGGGAAATGGCTGGATTTTGGGGGCAAATATGGGATTTTGGTGCAAAATGCAGGAATTTGTGGCAAAAATGGGGGATTATGGGGGAAGTCGCGGGATTTTGGGGCAAAATGTGGGGTTTTAGGGTTAAAATGTGGGATTTTTAGGGTAAATCGCAGGATTTTGTGGGCGAAATGCGGGAATTTTGGTGCGAAATGGGGCGATTTGGGGCAAAAATGCGGGATTTGTGGAGGAAATTGCGAGATTTTGAGGGGCAAAATGTGGGGTTTTAGGGTTAAAATGTGGGATTTTTGGGGGAAATCGCGGGATTTGGGGGGCAAAATGTGGTAATTTGGTGTGATATCTGTGGTGCTGTAGATGCGCTGCCAATGGCCGGTGAGGAGCAGCAAGAACTTGGCAGGCTGGCACTTTCGGTGTGGGAGCAATCGTTCGACGTTCGTGATTTGTCGGGGTTTTTTCTCAGTGGGTGCCCATGTGCAGCTGGTGGTAATCGTCGAAGCCCTGTTGGTCAGGGAAAGCCCGGAGCCCCGATGTCTGTCGTGCTGTAGATGCGCTGCCAATGGCCGATGAGGAGCAGCAAGAGATTGAAAGGCTGGCACTCAAGGTGTGGGAGGAATCGTCCGATGTTTGTGATTTCTCAGGATTTTTTTCAGTGGGTGCCCAGGTGCAGCTGGTGGTAAACGTCGAAGCCCTGTTTGTCAGGGAAAGCCCGGAGCCCCGATGTCTGTGGTGCTGTAGATGCGCTGCCAATTGCCGGTGAGGAGCAGCAAGAGCTTGTGTTGCTGGCACTTTCGGTGTGGGAGCAATCGTCCGATGTTTGTGATTTTTCAGGGTTTTTTTTCAGTGGGCGCTCAGGTGCAGCGGGTGGTAAATGTTGAAGCCCTGTTGGTCAGGGTTAGGGTTAGGGTTAGGGTTGGGTTAGGGTTAGGGTTAGGGTTAGGGTTAGGGTTAGGGTTAGGTTAGGGTTAGGGTTAGGGTTAGGGTTAGGTTAGGATTAGGGTTAGGATTAGGGTTAGGGTTAGGGTTAGGGTTGGGTTAGGGTTAGGGTTAGGGTTAGGGTTTAGGGTTAGGGTTAGGTTAGGGTTAGGGTTAGGGTTAGGGTTAGGGTTAGGGTTAGGGTTAAGTTAGGGTTAGGGTTAGGGTTAGGGTTAGGGTTAGGTTAGGGTTAGGTTTACTCTTAGGTTAGGGTCAGGGTTTTGTCGGGAATCTGGGGGGAAATGGCGGGATTTTGGGGGCAAATATGGGTTAGGGTTAGGGTTAGGGTTAGGGTTAGGGTTAGGGTTAGGGTTGGGGTTAGGGTTAGGGTTAGGGTTAGGTTAGGGTTAGGGTTACTCTTAGGTTAGGGTCAGGGTCAGGGTTTTGGGGGGAATCTGGGGGGAAATGGCTGGATTTTGGGGGCAAATATGGGATTTTGGTGCAAAATGCAGGAATTTGTGGCAAAAATGGGGGATTATGGGGGAAGTCGCGGGATTTTGGGGCAAAATGTGGGGTTTTAGGGTTACAATGTGGGATTTTTAGGGTAAATCGCAGGATTTTGGGGGCGAAATGCGGGAATTTTGGTGCGAAATGGGGCGATTTGGGGCAAAAATGCGGGATTTGTGGAGGAAATTGCGAGATTTTGAGGGGCAAAATGTGGGGTTTTAGGGTTAAAATGTGGGATTTTTGGGGGAAATCGCGGGATTTGGGGGGCAAAATGTGGTAATTTGGTGTGATATCTGTGGTGCTGTAGATGCGCTGCCAATGGCCGGTGAGGAGCAGCAAGAACTTGGCAGGCTGGCACTTTCGGTGTGGGAGCAATCGTCCGACGTTCGTGATTTGTCGGGGTTTTTTCTCAGTGGGTGCCCATGTGCAGCTGGTGGTAATCGTCGAAGCCCTGTTGGTCAGGGAAAGCCCGGAGCCCCGATGTCTGTCGTGCTGTAGATGCGCTGCCAATGGCCGATGAGGAGCAGCAAGAGATTGAAAGGCTGGCACTCAAGGTGTGGGAGGAATCGTCCGATGTTTGTGATTTCTCAGGATTTTTTTCAGTGGGTGCCCAGGTGCAGCTGGTGGTAAACGTCGAAGCCCTGTTTGTCAGGGAAAGCCCGGAGCCCCGATGTCTGTGGTGCTGTAGATGCGCTGCCAATTGCCGGTGAGGAGCAGCAAGAGCTTGTGTTGCTGGCACTTTCGGTGTGGGAGCAATCGTCCGATGTTCGTGATTTTTCGGGGTTTTTTTTCAGTGGGCGCTCAGGTGCAGCGGGTGGTAAATGTTGAAGCCCTGTTGGTCAGGGTTAGGGTTAGGGTTAGGTTAGGGTTAGGGTTAGGGTTAGGGTTAGGTTAGGGTTAGGGTTACTCTTAGGTTAGGGTCAGGGTCAGGGTTTTGGGGGGAATCTGGGGGGAAATGGCTGGATTTTGGGGGCAAATATGGGATTTTGGTGCAAAATGCAGGAATTTGTGGCAAAAATGGGGGATTATGGGGGAAGTCGCGGGATTTTGGGGCAAAATGTGGGGTTTTAGGGTTAAAATGTGGGATTTTTAGGGTAAATCGCAGGATTTTGGGGGCGAAATGCGGGAATTTTGGTGCGAAATGGGGCGATTTGGGGCAAAAATGCGGGATTTGTGGAGGAAATTGCGAGATTTTGAGGGGCAAAATGTGGGGTTTTAGGGTTAAAATGTGGGATTTTTGGGGGAAATCGCGGGATTTGGGGGGCAAAATGTGGTAATTTGGTGTGATATCTGTGGTGCTGTAGATGCGCTGCCAATGGCCGGTGAGGAGCAGCAAGAACTTGGCAGGCTGGCACTTTCGGTGTGGGAGCAATCGTTCGACGTTCGTGATTTGTCGGGGTTTTTTCTCAGTGGGTGCCCA
>NC_141592.1:18792275-18819775 GCF_036417535.1 Chlamydotis macqueenii | reverse complement strand
TAATCGTCGAAGCCCTGTTGGTCAGGGAAAGCCCGGAGCCCCGATGTCTGTCGTGCTGTAGATGCGCTGCCAATGGCCGATGAGGAGCAGCAAGAGATTGAAAGGCTGGCACTCAAGGTGTGGGAGGAATCGTCCGATGTTTGTGATTTCTCAGGATTTTTTTCAGTGGGTGCCCAGGTGCAGCTGGTGGTAAACGTCGAAGCCCTGTTTGTCAGGGAAAGCCCGGAGCCCCGATGTCTGTGGTGCTGTAGATGCGCTGGCAATTGCCGGTGAGGAGCAGCAAGAGCTTGTGTTGCTGGCACTTTCGGTGTGGGAGCAATCGTCCGATGTTCGTGATTTTTCAGGGTTTTTTTTCAGTGGGCGCTCAGGTGCAGCGGGTGGTAAATGTTGAAGCCCTGTTGGTCAGGGTTAGGGTTAGGGTTAGGGTTGGGTTAGGGTTAGGGTTAGGGTTAGGGTTAGGGTTAGGGTTAGGTTAGGGTTAGGGTTAGGGTTAGGGTTAGGTTAGGATTAGGGTTAGGGTTAGGGTTAGGGTTGGGTTAGGGTTAGGGTTAGGGTTTAGGGTTAGGGTTAGGTTAGGGTTAGGGTTAGGGTTAGGGTTAGGGTTAGGGTTAGGTTAGGGTTAGGGTTAGGGTTAGGGTTAGGGTTAGGTTAGGGTTAGGTTTACTCTTAGGTTAGGGTCAGGGTTTTGTCGGGAATCTGGGGGGAAATGGCGGGATTTTGGGGGCAAATATGGGTTAGGGTTAGGGTTAGGGTTAGGGTTAGGGTTAGGGTTAGGGTTGGGGTTAGGGTTAGGGTTAGGGTTGGGGTTAGGGTTAGGGTTAGGGTTAGGTTAGGGTTAGGGTTACTCTTAGGTTAGGGTCAGGGTCAGGGTTTTGGGGGGAATCTGGGGGGAAATGGCTGGATTTTGGGGGCAAATATGGGATTTTGGTGCAAAATGCAGGAATTTGTGGCAAAAATGGGGGATTATGGGGGAAGTCGCGGGATTTTGGGGCAAAATGTGGGGTTTTAGGGTTACAATGTGGGATTTTTAGGGTAAATCGCAGGATTTTGGGGGCGAAATGCGGGAATTTTGGTGCGAAATGGGGCGATTTGGGGCAAAAATGCGGGATTTGTGGAGGAAATTGCGAGATTTTGAGGGGCAAAATGTGGGGTTTTAGGGTTAAAATGTGGGATTTTTGGGGGAAATCGCGGGATTTGGGGGGCAAAATGTGGTAATTTGGTGTGATATCTGTGGTGCTGTAGATGCGCTGCCAATGGCCGGTGAGGAGCAGCAAGAACTTGGCAGGCTGGCACTTTCGGTGTGGGAGCAATCGTCCGACGTTCGTGATTTGTCGGGGTTTTTTCTCAGTGGGTGCCCATGTGCAGCTGGTGGTAATCGTCGAAGCCCTGTTGGTCAGGGAAAGCCCGGAGCCCCGATGTCTGTCGTGCTGTAGATGCGCTGCCAATGGCCGATGAGGAGCAGCAAGAGATTGAAAGGCTGGCACTCAAGGTGTGGGAGGAATCGGCCGATGTTTGTGATTTCTCAGGATTTTTTTCAGTGGGTGCCCAGGTGCAGCTGGTGGTAAACGTCGAAGCCCTGTTTGTCAGGGAAAGCCCGGAGCCCCGATGTCTGTGGTGCTGTAGATGCGCTGCCAATTGCCGGTGAGGAGCAGCAAGAGCTTGTGTTGCTGGCACTTTCGGTGTGGGAGCAATCGTCCGATGTTCGTGATTTTTCGGGGTTTTTTTTCAGTGGGCGCTCAGGTGCAGCGGGTGGTAAATGTTGAAGCCCTGTTGGTCAGGGTTAGGGTTAGGGTTGGGTTAGGGTTAGGGTTAGGGTTAGGGTTAGGTTAGGGTTAGGGTTACTCTTAGGTTAGGGTCAGGGTCAGGGTTTTGGGGGGAATCTGGGGGGAAATGGCTGGATTTTGGGGGCAAATATGGGATTTTGGTGCAAAATGCAGGAATTTGTGGCAAAAATGGGGGATTATGGGGGAAGTCGCGGGATTTTGGGGCAAAATGTGGGGTTTTAGGGTTAAAATGTGGGATTTTTAGGGTAAATCGCAGGATTTTGGGGGCGAAATGCGGGAATTTTGGTGCGAAATGGGGCGATTTGGGGCAAAAATGCGGGATTTGTGGAGGAAATTGCGAGATTTTGAGGGGCAAAATGTGGGGTTTTAGGGTTAAAATGTGGGATTTTTGGGGGAAATCGCGGGATTTGGGGGGCAAAATGTGGTAATTTGGTGTGATATCTGTGGTGCTGTAGATGCGCTGCCAATGGCCGGTGAGGAGCAGCAAGAACTTGGCAGGCTGGCACTTTCGGTGTGGGAGCAATCGTTCGACGTTCGTGATTTGTCGGGGTTTTTTCTCAGTGGGTGCCCATGTGCAGCTGGTGGTAATCGTCGAAGCCCTGTTGGTCAGGGAAAGCCCGGAGCCCCGATGTCTGTCGTGCTGTAGATGCGCTGCCAATGGCCGATGAGGAGCAGCAAGAGATTGAAAGGCTGGCACTCAAGGTGTGGGAGGAATCGTCCGATGTTTGTGATTTCTCAGGATTTTTTTCAGTGGGTGCCCAGGTGCAGCTGGTGGTAAACGTCGAAGCCCTGTTTGTCAGGGAAAGCCCGGAGCCCCGATGTCTGTGGTGCTGTAGATGCGCTGCCAATTGCCGGTGAGGAGCAGCAAGAGCTTGTGTTGCTGGCACTTTCGGTGTGGGAGCAATCGTCCGATGTTCGTGATTTTTCAGGGTTTTTTTTCAGTGGGCGCTCAGGTGCAGCGGGTGGTAAATGTTGAAGCCCTGTTCGTCAGGGTTAGGGTTAGGGTTAGGGTTGGGTTAGGGTTAGGGTTAGGGTTAGGGTTAGGTTAGGGTTAGGGTTAGGGTTAGGGTTAGGGTTAGGGTTAGGGTTAGGGTTAGGGTTAGGGTTAGGGTTAGGATTAGGGTTAGGGTTAGGGTTAGGGTTAGGGTTAGGGTTAGGGTTGGGTTAGGGTTAGGGTTAGGGTTAGGGTTAGGGTTAGGGTTAGGGTTAGGGTTTAGGGTTGGGTTAGGGTTAGGGTTAGGGTTAGGGTTAGGGTTTAGGGTTAGGGTTAGGTTAGGGTTAGGGTTAGGGTTAGGGTTAGGGTTAGGGTTAGGGTTAGGGTTAGGGTTAGGGTTAGGTTTACTCTTAGGTTAGGGTCAGGGTTTTGTCGGGAATCTGGGGGGAAATGGCGGGATTTTGGGGGCAAATATGGCTTAGGGTTTGGGTTAGGGTTAGGGTTAGGGTTAGGGTTAGGGTTAGGGTTGGGGTTAGGGTTAGGGTTAGGTTAGGGTTAGGGTTACTCTTAGGTTAGGGTCAGGGTCAGGGTTTTGGGGGGAATCTGGGGGGAAATGGCTGTATTTTGGGGGCAAATATGGGATTTTGGTGCAAAATGCAGGAATTTGTGGCAAAAATGGGGGATTATGGGGGAAGTCGCGGGATTTTGGGGCAAAATGTGGGGTTTTAGGGTTAAAATGTGGGATTTTTAGGGTAAATCGCAGGATTTTGGGGGCGAAATGCGGGAATTTTGGTGCGAAATGGGGCGATTTGGGGCAAAAATGCGGGATTTGTGGAGGAAATTGCGAGATTTTGAGGGGCAAAATGTGGGGTTTTAGGGTTAAAATGTGGGATTTTTGGGGGAAATCGCGGGATTTGGGGGGCAAAATGTGGTAATTTGGTGTGATATCTGTGGTGCTGTAGATGCGCTGCCAATGGCCGGTGAGGAGCAGCAAGAACTTGGCAGGCTGGCACTTTCGGTGTGGGAGCAATCGTCCGACGTTCGTGATTTGTCGGGGTTTTTTTCTCAGTGGGTGCCCATGTGCAGCTGGTGGTAATCGTCGAAGCCCTGTTGGTCAGGGAAAGCCCGGAGCCCCGATGTCTGTCGTGCTGTAGATGCGCTGCCAATGGCCGATGAGGAGCAGCAAGAGATTGAAAGGCTGGCACTCAAGGTGTGGGAGGAATCGTCCGATGTTTGTGATTTCTCAGGATTTTTTTCAGTGGGTGCCCAGGTGCAGCTGTTGGTAAACGTCGAAGCCCTGTTTGTCAGGGAAAGCCCGGAGCCCCGATGTCTGTGGTGCTGTAGATGCGCTGCCAATTGCCGGTGAGGAGCAGCAAGAGCTTGTGTTGCTGGCACTTTCGGTGTGGGAGCAATCGTCCGATGTTCGTGATTTTTCGGGGTTTTTTTTCAGTGGGCGCTCAGGTGCAGCGGGTGGTAAATGTTGAAGCCCTGTTGGTCAGGGTTAGGGTTAGGGTTAGGGTTAGGGTTAGGTTAGGGTTAGGGTTAGGGTTAGGGTTAGGGTTAGGTTAGGGTTAGGGTTGGGTTAGGGTTAGGGTTAGGTTAGGGTTAGGGTTAGGGTTAGGGTTAGGGTTAGGTTAGGGTTAGGGTTAGGGTTAGGGTTAGGGTTAGGGTTAGGGTTAGGGTTAGGGGTTAGGGTTAGGGTTAGGGTTAGGGTTAGGGTTAGGGTTCGGGTTAGGTTAGGGTTAGGTTTACTCTTAGGTTAGGGTTAGGGTCAGGGTTTTGTCGGGAATCTGGGGGGAAATGGCGGGATTTTGGGGGCAAATATGGGTTAGGGTTAGGGTTAGGGTTAGGGTTAGGTTAGGGTTAGGGTTACTCTTAGGTTAGGGTCAGGGTCAGGGTTTTGGGGGGAATCTGGGGGGAAATGGCTGGATTTTGGGGGCAAATATGGGATTTTGGTGCAAAATGCAGGAATTTGTGGCAAAAATGGGGGATTATGGGGGAAGTCGCGGGATTTTGGGGCAAAATGTGGGGTTTTAGGGTTAAAATGTGGGATTTTTAGGGTAAATCGCAGGATTTTGGGGGCGAAATGCGGGAATTTTGGTGCGAAATGGGGCGATTTGGGGCAAAAATGCGGGATTTGTGGAGGAAATTGCGAGATTTTGAGGGGCAAAATGTGGGGTTTTAGGGTTAAAATGTGGGATTTTTGGGGGAAATCGCGGGATTTGGGGGGCAAAATGTGGTAATTTGGTGTGATATCTGTGGTGCTGTAGATGCGCTGCCAATGGCCGGTGAGGAGCAGCAAGAACTTGGCAGGCTGGCACTTTCGGTGTGGGAGCAATCGTCCGACGTTCGTGATTTGTCGGGGTTTTTTCTCAGTGGGTGCCCATGTGCAGCTGGTGGTAATCGTCGAAGCCCTGTTGGTCAGGGAAAGCCCGGAGCCCCGATGTCTGTGGTGCTGTAGATGCGCTGCCAATGGCCGATGAGGAGCAGCAAGAGATTGAAAGGCTGGCACTCAAGGTGTGGGAGGAATCGTCCGATGTTTGTGATTTCTCAGGATTTTTTTCAGTGGGTGCCCAGGTGCAGCTGGTGGTAAACGTCGAAGCCCTGTTTGTCAGGGAAAGCCCGGAGCCCCGATGTCTGTGGTGCTGTAGATGCGCTGCCAATTGCCGGTGAGGAGCAGCAAGAGCTTGTGTTGCTGGCACTTTCGGTGTGGGAGCAATCGTCCGATGTTCGTGATTTTTCGGGGTTTTTTTTCAGTGGGCGCTCAGGTGCAGCGGGTGGTAAATGTTGAAGCCCTGTTGGTCAGGGTTAGGGTTAGGGTTAGGGTTAGGGTTAGGGTTAGGGTTAGGTTAGGGTTAGGGTTGGGTTAGGGTTAGGGTTAGGGTTAGGTTAGGATTAGGGTTAGGGTTAGGGTTAGGGTTAGGGTTAGGGTTGGGTTAGGGTTAGGGTTAGGGTTAGGGTTAGGGTTAGGGGTTAGGGTTAGGGTTAGGGTTAGGGTTAGGGTTAGGGTTAGGGTTAGGTTAGGGTTAGGTTTACTCTTAGGTTAGGGTTAGGGTCAGGGTTTTGTCGGGAATCTGGGGGGAAATGGCGGGATTTTGGGGGCAAATATGGGTTAGGGTTAGGGTTAGGGTTAGGGTTAGGGTTAGGTTAGGGTTAGGGTTACTCTTAGGTTAGGGTCAGGGTCAGGGTTTTGGGGGGAATCTGGGGGGAAATGGCTGGATTTTGGGGGCAAATATGGGATTTTGGTGCAAAATGCAGGAATTTGTGGCAAAAATGGGGGATTATGGGGGAAGTCGCGGGATTTTGGGGCAAAATGTGGGGTTTTAGGGTTAAAATGTGGGATTTTTAGGGTAAATCGCAGGATTTTGGGGGCGAAATGCGGGAATTTTGGTGCGAAATGGGGCGATTTGGGGCAAAAATGCGGGATTTGTGGAGGAAATTGCGAGATTTTGAGGGGCAAAATGTGGGGTTTTAGGGTTAAAATGTGGGATTTTTGGGGGAAATCACGGGATTTGGGGGGCAAAATGTGGTAATTTGGTGTGATATCTGTGGTGCTGTAGATGCGCTGCCAATGGCCGGTGAGGAGCAGCAAGAACTTGGCAGGCTGGCACTTTCGGTGTGGGAGCAATCGTCCGACGTTCGTGATTTGTCGGGGTTTTTTCTCAGTGGGTGCCCATGTGCAGCTGGTGGTAATCGTCGAAGCCCTGTTGGTCAGGGAAAGCCCGGAGCCCCGATGTCTGTCGTGCTGTAGATGCGCTGCCAATGGCCGATGAGGAGCAGCAAGAGATTGAAAGGCTGGCACTCAAGGTGTGGGAGGAATCGTCCGATGTTTGTGATTTCTCAGGATTTTTTTCAGTGGGTGCCCAGGTGCAGCTGGTGGTAAACGTCGAAGCCCTGTTTGTCAGGGAAAGCCCGGAGCCCCGATGTCTGTGGTGCTGTAGATGCGCTGCCAATTGCCGGTGAGGAGCAGCAAGAGCTTGTGTTGCTGGCACTTTCGGTGTGGGAGCAATCGTCCGATGTTCGTGATTTTTCGGGGTTTTTTTTCAGTGGGCGCTCAGGTGCAGCGGGTGGTAAATGTTGAAGCCCTGTTGGTCAGGGTTAGGGTTAGGGTTAGGGTTAGGGTTAGGGTTAGGGTTAGGGTTAGGGTTAGGTTAGGGTTAGGGTTACTCTTAGGTTAGGGTCAGGGTCAGGGTTTTGGGGGGAATCTGGGGGGAAATGGCTGGATTTTGGGGGCAAATATGGGATTTTGGTGCAAAATGCAGGAATTTGTGGCAAAAATGGGGGATTATGGGGGAAGTCGCGGGATTTTGGGGCAAAATGTGGGGTTTTAGGGTTAAAATGTGGGATTTTTAGGGTAAATCGCAGGATTTTGGGGGCGAAATGCGGGAATTTTGGTGTGAAATGGGGCGATTTGGGGCAAAAATGCGGGATTTGTGGAGGAAATTGCGAGATTTTGAGGGGCAAAATGTGGGGTTTTAGGGTTAAAATGTGGGATTTTTGGGGGAAATCGCAGGATTTGGGGGGCAAAATGTGGTAATTTGGTGTGATATCTGTGGTGCTGTAGATGCGCTGCCAATGGCCGGTGAGGAGCAGCAAGAACTTGGCAGGCTGGCACTTTCGGTGTGGGAGCAATCGTCCGACGTTCGTGATTTGTCGGGGTTTTTTCTCAGTGGGTGCCCATGTGCAGCTGGTGGTAATCGTCGAAGCCCTGTTGGTCAGGGAAAGCCCGGAGCCCCGATGTCTGTCGTGCTGTAGATGCGCTGCCAATGGCCGATGAGGAGCAGCAAGAGATTGAAAGGCTGGCACTCAAGGTGTGGGAGGAATCGTCCGATGTTTGTGATTTCTCAGGATTTTTTTCAGTGGGTGCCCAGGTGCAGCTGGTGGTAAACGTCGAAGCCCTGTTTGTCAGGGAAAGCCCGGAGCCCCGATGTCTGTGGTGCTGTAGATGCGCTGCCAATTGCCGGTGAGGAGCAGCAAGAGCTTGTGTTGCTGGCACTTTCGGTGTGGGAGCAATCGTCCGATGTTCGTGATTTTTCGGGGTTTTTTTTCAGTGGGCGCTCAGGTGCAGCGGGTGGTAAATGTTGAAGCCCTGTTGGTCAGGGTTAGGGTTAGGGTTAGGGTTAGGGTTAGGGTTAGGGTTAGGGTTAGGGTTAGGGTTAGGTTAGGGTTAGGGTTACTCTTAGGTTAGGGTCAGGGTCAGGGTTTTGGGGGGAATCTGGGGGGAAATGGCTGGATTTTGGGGGCAAATATGGGATTTTAGTGCAAAATGCAGGAATTTGTGGCAAAAATGGGGGATTATGGGGGAAGTCGCGGGATTTTGGGGCAAAATGTGGGGTTTTAGGGTTACAATGTGGGATTTTTAGGGTAAATCGCAGGATTTTGGGGGCGAAATGCGGGAATTTTGGTGCGAAATGGGGCGATTTGGGGCAAAAATGCGGGATTTGTGGAGGAAATTGCGAGATTTTGAGGGGCAAAATGTGGGGTTTTAGGGTTAAAATGTGGGATTTTTGGGGGAAATCGCGGGATTTGGGGGGCAAAATGTGGTAATTTGGTGTGATATCTGTGGTGCTGTAGATGCGCTGCCAATGGCCGGTGAGGAGCAGCAAGAACTTGGCAGGCTGGCACTTTCGGTGTGGGAGCAATCGTCCGACGTTCGTGATTTGTCGGGGTTTTTTCTCAGTGGGTGCCCATGTGCAGCTGGTGGTAATCGTCGAAGCCCTGTTGGTCAGGGAAAGCCCGGAGCCCCGATGTCTGTCGTGCTGTAGATGCGCTGCCAATGGCCGATGAGGAGCAGCAAGAGATTGAAAGGCTGGCACTCAAGGTGTGGGAGGAATCGTCCGATGTTTGTGATTTCTCAGGATTTTTTTCAGTGGGTGCCCAGGTGCAGCTGGTGGTAAACGTCGAAGCCCTGTTTGTCAGGGAAAGCCCGGAGCCCCGATGTCTGTGGTGCTGTAGATGCGCTGCCAATTGCCGGTGAGGAGCAGCAAGAGCTTGTGTTGCTGGCACTTTCGGTGTGGGAGCAATCGTCCGATGTTCGTGATTTTTCGGGGTTTTTTTTCAGTGGGCGCTCAGGTGCAGCGGGTGGTAAATGTTGAAGCCCTGTTGGTCAGGGTTAGGGTTAGGGTTAGGTTAGGGTTAGGGTTAGGGTTAGGGTTAGGTTAGGGTTAGGGTTACTCTTAGGTTAGGGTCAGGGTCAGGGTTTTGGGGGGAATCTGATGGGAAATGGCTGGATTTTGGGGGCAAATATGGGATTTTGGTGCAAAATGCAGGAATTTGTGGCAAAAATGGGGGATTATGGGGGAAGTCGCGGGATTTTGGGGCAAAATGTGGGGTTTTAGGGTTAAAATGTGGGATTTTTAGGGTAAATCGCAGGATTTTGGGGGCGAAATGCGGGAATTTTGGTGCGAAATGGGGCGATTTGGGGCAAAAATGCGGGATTTGTGGAGGAAATTGCGAGATTTTGAGGGGCAAAATGTGGGGTTTTAGGGTTAAAATGTGGGATTTTTGGGGGAAATCGCGGGATTTGGGGGGCAAAATGTGGTAATTTGGTGTGATATCTGTGGTGCTGTAGATGCGCTGCCAATGGCCGGTGAGGAGCAGCAAGAACTTGGCAGGCTGGCACTTTCGGTGTGGGAGCAATCGTTCGACGTTCGTGATTTGTCGGGGTTTTTTCTCAGTGGGTGCCCATGTGCAGCTGGTGGTAATCGTCGAAGCCCTGTTGGTCAGGGAAAGCCCGGAGCCCCGATGTCTGTCGTGCTGTAGATGCGCTGCCAATGGCCGATGAGGAGCAGCAAGAGATTGAAAGGCTGGCACTCAAGGTGTGGGAGGAATCGTCCGATGTTTGTGATTTCTCAGGATTTTTTTCAGTGGGTGCCCAGGTGCAGCTGGTGGTAAACGTCGAAGCCCTGTTTGTCAGGGAAAGCCCGGAGCCCCGATGTCTGTGGTGCTGTAGATGCGCTGCCAATTGCCGGTGAGGAGCAGCAAGAGCTTGTGTTGCTGGCACTTTCGGTGTGGGAGCAATCGTCCGATGTTCGTGATTTTTCAGGGTTTTTTTTCAGTGGGCGCTCAGGTGCAGCGGGTGGTAAATGTTGAAGCCCTGTTCGTCAGGGTTAGGGTTAGGGTTAGGGTTGGGTTAGGGTTAGGGTTAGGGTTAGGGTTAGGGTTAGGGTTAGGTTAGGGTTAGGGTTAGGGTTAGGTTAGGGTTAGGGTTAGGTTAGGGTTAGGGTTAGGGTTAGGTTAGGGTTAGGGTTAGGGTTAGGGTTAGGGTTAGGGTTAGGATTAGGGTTAGGGTTAGGGTTAGGGTTGGGTTAGGGTTAGGGTTAGGGTTAGGGTTAGGGTTTAGGGTTGGGTTAGGGTTAGGGTTAGGGTTAGGGTTAGGGTTTAGGGTTAGGGTTAGGTTAGGGTTAGGGTTAGGGTTAGGGTTAGGGTTAGGGTTAGGGTTAGGGTTAGGGTTAGGGTTAGGGTTAGGTTTACTCTTAGGTTAGGGTCAGGGTTTTGTCGGGAATCTGGGGGGAAATGGCGGGATTTTGGGGGCAAATATGGCTTAGGGTTTGGGTTAGGGTTAGGGTTAGGGTTAGGGTTAGGGTTAGGGTTGGGGTTAGGGTTAGGGTTAGGTTAGGGTTAGGGTTACTCTTAGGTTAGGGTCAGGGTCAGGGTTTTGGGGGGAATCTGGGGGGAAATGGCTGTATTTTGGGGGCAAATATGGGATTTTGGTGCAAAATGCAGGAATTTGTGGCAAAAATGGGGGATTATGGGGGAAGTCGCGGGATTTTGGGGCAAAATGTGGGGTTTTAGGGTTAAAATGTGGGATTTTTAGGGTAAATCGCAGGATTTTGGGGGCGAAATGCGGGAATTTTGGTGCGAAATGGGGCGATTTGGGGCAAAAATGCGGGATTTGTGGAGGAAATTGCGAGATTTTGAGGGGCAAAATGTGGGGTTTTAGGGTTAAAATGTGGGATTTTTGGGGGAAATCGCGGGATTTGGGGGGCAAAATGTGGTAATTTGGTGTGATATCTGTGGTGCTGTAGATGCGCTGCCAATGGCCGGTGAGGAGCAGCAAGAACTTGGCAGGCTGGCACTTTCGGTGTGGGAGCAATCGTCCGACGTTCGTGATTTGTCGGGGTTTTTTTCTCAGTGGGTGCCCATGTGCAGCTGGTGGTAATCGTCGAAGCCCTGTTGGTCAGGGAAAGCCCGGAGCCCCGATGTCTGTCGTGCTGTAGATGCGCTGCCAATGGCCGATGAGGAGCAGCAAGAGATTGAAAGGCTGGCACTCAAGGTGTGGGAGGAATCGTCCGATGTTTGTGATTTCTCAGGATTTTTTTCAGTGGGTGCCCAGGTGCAGCTGGTGGTAAACGTCGAAGCCCTGTTTGTCAGGGAAAGCCCGGAGCCCCGATGTCTGTGGTGCTGTAGATGCGCTGCCAATTGCCGGTGAGGAGCAGCAAGAGCTTGTGTTGCTGGCACTTTCGGTGTGGGAGCAATCGTCCGATGTTCGTGATTTTTCGGGGTTTTTTTTCAGTGGGCGCTCAGGTGCAGCGGGTGGTAAATGTTGAAGCCCTGTTGGTCAGGGTTAGGGTTAGGGTTAGGGTTAGGGTTAGGTTAGGGTTAGGGTTAGGGTTAGGTTAGGGTTAGGGTTGGGTTAGGGTTAGGGTTAGGTTAGGGTTAGGGTTAGGGTTAGGTTAGGGTTAGGGTTAGGGTTAGGGTTAGGGTTAGGGTTAGGGTTAGGGTTAGGGTTAGGTTAGGGTTAGGGTTAGGGTTAGGGTTAGGGTTAGGGTTAGGGTTAGGGGTTAGGGTTAGGGTTAGGGTTAGGTTAGGGTTAGGTTTACTCTTAGGTTAGGGTTAGGGTCAGGGTTTTGTCGGGAATCTGGGGGGAAATGGCGGGATTTTGGGGGCAAATATGGGTTAGGGTTAGGGTTAGGGTTAGGGTTAGGGTTAGGGTTAGGTTAGGGTTAGGGTTACTCTTAGGTTAGGGTCAGGGTCAGGGTTTTGGGGGGAATCTGGGGGGAAATGGCTGGATTTTGGGGGCAAATATGGGATTTTGGTGCAAAATGCAGGAATTTGTGGCAAAAATGGGGGATTATGGGGGAAGTCGCGGGATTTTGGGGCAAAATGTGGGGTTTTAGGGTTAAAATGTGGGATTTTTAGGGTAAATCGCAGGATTTTGGGGGCGAAATGCGGGAATTTTGGTGCGAAATGGGGCAATTTGGGGCAAAAATGCGGGATTTGTGGAGGAAATTGCGAGATTTTGAGGGGCAAAATGTGGGGTTTTAGGGTTAAAATGTGGGATTTTTGGGGGAAATCGCGGGATTTGGGGGGCAAAATGTGGTAATTTGGTGTGATATCTGTGGTGCTGTAGATGCGCTGCCAATGGCCGGTGAGGAGCAGCAAGAACTTGGCAGGCTGGCACTTTCGGTGTGGGAGCAATCGTCCGACGTTCGTGATTTGTCGGGGTTTTTTTCTCAGTGGGTGCCCATGTGCAGCTGGTGGTAATCGTCGAAGCCCTGTTGGTCAGGGAAAGCCCGGAGCCCCGATGTCTGTCGTGCTGTAGATGCGCTGCCAATGGCCGATGAGGAGCAGCAAGAGATTGAAAGGCTGGCACTCAAGGTGTGGGAGGAATCGTCCGATGTTTGTGATTTCTCAGGATTTTTTTCAGTGGGTGCCCAGGTGCAGCTGGTGGTAAACGTCGAAGCCCTGTTTGTCAGGGAAAGCCCGGAGCCCCGATGTCTGTGGTGCTGTAGATGCGCTGCCAATTGCCGGTGAGGAGCAGCAAGAGCTTGTGTTGCTGGCACTTTCGGTGTGGGAGCAATCGTCCGATGTTCGTGATTTTTCGGGGTTTTTTTTCAGTGGGCGCTCAGGTGCAGCGGGTGGTAAATGTTGAAGCCCTGTTGGTCAGGGTTAGGGTTAGGGTTAGGGTTAGGGTTAGGTTAGGGATAGGGTTAGGGTTAGGTTAGGGTTAGGGTTAGGGTTAGGGTTAGGGTTAGGTTAGGGTTAGGGTTGGGTTAGGGTTAGGGTTAGGTTAGGGTTAGGGTTAGGGTTAGGTTAGGGTTAGGGTTAGGGTTAGGGTTAGGGTTAGGGTTAGGGTTAGGGTTAGGGTTAGGTTAGGGTTAGGGTTAGGGTTAGGGTTAGGGTTAGGGTTAGGGTTAGGGGTTAGGGTTAGGGTTAGGGTTAGGTTAGGGTTAGGTTTACTCTTAGGTTAGGGTTAGGGTCAGGGTTTTGTCGGGAATCTGGGGGGAAATGGCGGGATTTTGGGGGCAAATATGGGTTAGGGTTAGGGTTAGGGTTAGGGTTAGGGTTAGGGTTAGGGTTAGGTTAGGGTTAGGGTTACTCTTAGGTTAGGGTCAGGGTCAGGGTTTTGGGGGGAATCTGGGGGGAAATGGCTGGATTTTGGGGGCAAATATGGGATTTGGGTGCAAAATGCAGGAATTTGTGGCAAAAATGGGGGATTATGGGGGAAGTCGCGGGATTTTGGGGCAAAATGTGGGGTTTTAGGGTTAAAATGTGGGATTTTTAGGGTAAATCGCAGGATTTTGGGGGCGAAATGCGGGAATTTTGGTGCGAAATGGGGCGATTTGGGGCAAAAATGCGGGATTTGTGGAGGAAATTGCGAGATTTTGAGGGGCAAAATGTGGGGTTTTAGGGTTAAAATGTGGGATTTTTGGGGGAAATCGCGGGATTTGGGGGGCAAAATGTGGTAATTTGGTGTGATATCTGTGGTGCTGTAGATGCGCTGCCAATGGCCGGTGAGGAGCAGCAAGAACTTGGCAGGCTGGCACTTTCGGTGTGGGAGCAATCGTCCGACGTTCGTGATTTGTCGGGGTTTTTTCTCAGTGGGTGCCCATGTGCAGCTGGTGGTAATCGTCGAAGCCCTGTTGGTCAGGGAAAGCCCGGAGCCCCGATGTCTGTCGTGCTGTAGATGCGCTGCCAATGGCCGATGAGGAGCAGCAAGAGATTGAAAGGCTGGCACTCAAGGTGTGGGAGGAATCGTCCGATGTTTGTGATTTCTCAGGATTTTTTTCAGTGGGTGCCCAGGTGCAGCTGGTGGTAAACGTCGAAGCCCTGTTTGTCAGGGAAAGCCCGGAGCCCCGATGTCTGTGGTGCTGTAGATGCGCTGCCAATTGCCGGTGAGGAGCAGCAAGAGCTTGTGTTGCTGGCACTTTCGGTGTGGGAGCAATCGTCCGATGTTCGTGATTTTTCGGGGTTTTTTTTCAGTGGGCGCTCAGGTGCAGCGGGTGGTAAATGTTGAAGCCCTGTTGGTCAGGGTTAGGGTTAGGGTTAGGTTAGGGTTAGGGTTAGGGTTAGGGTTAGGTTAGGGTTAGGGTTACTCTTAGGTTAGGGTCAGGGTCAGGGTTTTGGGGGGAATCTGGGGGGAAATGGCTGGATTTTGGGGGCAAATATGGGATTTTGGTGCAAAATGCAGGAATTTGTGGCAAAAATGGGGGATTATGGGGGAAGTCGCGGGATTTTGGGGCAAAATGTGGGGTTTTAGGGTTAAAATGTGGGATTTTTAGGGTAAATCGCAGGATTTTGGGGGCGAAATGCGGGAATTTTGGTGCGAAATGGGGCGATTTGGGGCAAAAATGCGGGATTTGTGGAGGAAATTGCGAGATTTTGAGGGGCAAAATGTGGGGTTTTAGGGTTAAAATGTGGGATTTTTGGGGGAAATCGCGGGATTTGGGGGGCAAAATGTGGTAATTTGGTGTGATATCTGTGGTGCTGTAGATGCGCTGCCAATGGCCGGTGAGGAGCAGCAAGAACTTGGCAGGCTGGCACTTTCGGTGTGGGAGCAATCGTCCGACGTTCGTGATTTGTCGGGGTTTTTTTCTCAGTGGGTGCCCATGTGCAGCTGGTGGTAATCGTCGAAGCCCTGTTGGTCAGGGAAAGCCCGGAGCCCCGATGTCTGTCGTGCTGTAGATGCGCTGCCAATGGCCGATGAGGAGCAGCAAGAGATTGAAAGGCTGGCACTCAAGGTGTGGGAGGAATCGTCCGATGTTTGTGATTTCTCAGGATTTTTTTCAGTGGGTGCCCAGGTGCAGCTGGTGGTAAACGTCGAAGCCCTGTTTGTCAGGGAAAGCCCGGAGCCCCGATGTCTGTGGTGCTGTAGATGCGCTGCCAATTGCCGGTGAGGAGCAGCAAGAGCTTGTGTTGCTGGCACTTTCGGTGTGGGAGCAATCGTCCGATGTTCGTGATTTTTCGGGGTTTTTTTTCAGTGGGCGCTCAGGTGCAGCGGGTGGTAAATGTTGAAGCCCTGTTGGTCAGGGTTAGGGTTAGGGTTAGGGTTAGGGTTAGGTTAGGGTTAGGGTTAGGGTTAGGGTTAGGTTAGGGTTAGGGTTGGGTTAGGGTTAGGGTTAGGTTAGGGTTAGGGTTAGGGTTAGGTTAGGGTTAGGGTTAGGGTTAGGGTTAGGGTTAGGGTTAGGGTTAGGGTTAGGGTTAGGGTTAGGTTAGGGTTAGGGTTAGGGTTAGGGTTAGGGTTAGGGTTAGGGTTAGGGGTTAGGGTTAGGGTTAGGGTTAGGTTAGGGTTAGGTTTACTCTTAGGTTAGGGTTAGGGTCAGGGTTTTGTCGGGAATCTGGGGGGAAATGGCGGGATTTTGGGGGCAAATATGGGTTAGGGTTAGGGTTAGGGTTAGGGTTAGGGTTAGGGTTAGGTTAGGGTTAGGGTTACTCTTAGGTTAGGGTCAGGGTCAGGGTTTTGGGGGGAATCTGGGGGGAAATGGCTGGATTTTGGGGGCAAATATGGGATTTTGGTGCAAAATGCAGGAATTTGTGGCAAAAATGGGGGATTATGGGGGAAGTCGCGGGATTTTGGGGCAAAATGTGGGGTTTTAGGGTTAAAATGTGGGATTTTTAGGGTAAATCGCAGGATTTTGGGGGCGAAATGCGGGAATTTTGGTGCGAAATGGGGCGATTTGGGGCAAAAATGCGGGATTTGTGGAGGAAATTGCGAGATTTTGAGGGGCAAAATGTGGGGTTTTAGGGTTAAAATGTGGGATTTTTGGGGGAAATCGCGGGATTTGGGGGGCAAAATGTGGTAATTTGGTGTGATATCTGTGGTGCTGTAGATGCGCTGCCAATGGCCGGTGAGGAGCAGCAAGAACTTGGCAGGCTGGCACTTTCGGTGTGGGAGCAATCGTCCGACGTTCGTGATTTGTCGGGGTTTTTTTCTCAGTGGGTGCCCATGTGCAGCTGGTGGTAATCGTCGAAGCCCTGTTGGTCAGGGAAAGCCCGGAGCCCCGATGTCTGTCGTGCTGTAGATGCGCTGCCAATGGCCGATGAGGAGCAGCAAGAGATTGAAAGGCTGGCACTCAAGGTGTGGGAGGAATCGTCCGATGTTTGTGATTTCTCAGGATTTTTTTCAGTGGGTGCCCAGGTGCAGCTGGTGGTAAACGTCGAAGCCCTGTTTGTCAGGGAAAGCCCGGAGCCCCGATGTCTGTGGTGCTGTAGATGCGCTGCCAATTGCCGGTGAGGAGCAGCAAGAGCTTGTGTTGCTGGCACTTTCGGTGTGGGAGCAATCGTCCGATGTTCGTGATTTTTCGGGGTTTTTTTTCAGTGGGCGCTCAGGTGCAGCGGGTGGTAAATGTTGAAGCCCTGTTGGTCAGGGTTAGGGTTAGGGTTAGGGTTAGGGTTAGGTTAGGGATAGGGTTAGGGTTAGGTTAGGGTTAGGGTTAGGGTTAGGGTTAGGGTTAGGTTAGGGTTAGGGTTGGGTTAGGGTTAGGGTTAGGTTAGGGTTAGGGTTAGGGTTAGGTTAGGGTTAGGGTTAGGGTTAGGGTTAGGGTTAGGGTTAGGGTTAGGGTTAGGGTTAGGTTAGGGTTAGGGTTAGGGTTAGGGTTAGGGTTAGGGTTAGGGTTAGGGTTAGGGTTAGGGGTTAGGGTTAGGGTTAGGGTTAGGTTAGGGTTAGGTTTACTCTTAGGTTAGGGTTAGGGTCAGGGTTTTGTCGGGAATCTGGGGGGAAATGGCGGGATTTTGGGGGCAAATATGGGTTAGGGTTAGGGTTAGGGTTAGGGTTAGGGTTAGGGTTAGGGTTAGGGTTAGGGTTAGGGTTAGGGTTAGGGTCATTAGGGTTAGGGTTAGGGTTAGGGTTAGGGTTAGGGTTAGGGTTAGGGTTAGCGACACCATTAGGGTTAGGGTTAGGGTTAGGGTTAGGGTTAGGGTTAGGGTTAGGGTTAGGTTAGGGTTAGGTTTACTCTTAGGTTAGGGTTAGGGTCAGGGTTTTGTCGGGAATCTGGGGGGAAATGGCGGGATTTTGGGGGCAAATATGGGTTAGGGTTAGGGTTAGGGTTAGGGTTAGGGTTAGGGTTAGGGTTAGGGTTAGGATTAGGGTTGGGTTAGGGTTAGGGTTAGGGTTAGGTTAGGGTTAGGGTTACTCTTAGGTTAGGGTCAGGGTCAGGGTTTTGGGGGGAATCTGGGGGGAAATGGCTGGATTTTGGGGGCAAATATGGGATTTTGGTGCAAAATGCAGGAATTTGTGGCAAAAATGGGGGATTATGGGGGAAGTCGCGGGATTTTGGGGCAAAATGTGGGGTTTTAGGGTTAAAATGTGGGATTTTTAGGGTAAATCGCAGGATTTTGGGGGCGAAATGCGGGAATTTTGGTGCGAAATGGGGCGATTTGGGGCAAAAATGCGGGATTTGTGGAGGAAATTGCGAGATTTTGAGGGGCAAAATGTGGGGTTTTAGGGTTAAAATGTGGGATTTTTGGGGGAAATCGCGGGATTTGGGGGGCAAAATGTGGTAATTTGGTGTGATATCTGTGGTGCTGTAGATGCGCTGCCAATGGCCGGTGAGGAGCAGCAAGAACTTGGCAGGCTGGCACTTTCGGTGTGGGAGCAATCGTTCGACGTTCGTGATTTGTCGGGGTTTTTTCTCAGTGGGTGCCCATGTGCAGCTGGTGGTAATCGTCGAAGCCCTGTTGGTCAGGGAAAGCCCGGAGCCCCGATGTCTGTCGTGCTGTAGATGCGCTGCCAATTGCCGGTGAGGAGCAGCAAGAGCTTGTGTTGCTGGCACTTTCGGTGTGGGAGCAATCGTCCGATGTTCGTGATTTTTCGGGGTTTTTTTTCAGTGGGCGCTCAGGTGCAGCGGGTGGTAAATGTTGAAGCCCTGTTGGTCAGGGTTAGGGTTAGGGTTAGGGTTAGGGTTAGGTTAGGGTTAGGGTTAGGGTTAGGGTTAGGTTAGGGTTAGGGTTACTCTTAGGTTAGGGTCAGGGTCAGGGTTTTGGGGGGAATCTGGGGGGAAATGGCTGTATTTTGGGGGCAAATATGGGATTTTGGTGCAAAATGCAGGAATTTGTGGCAAAAATGGGGGATTATGGGGGAAGTCGCGGGATTTTGGGGCAAAATGTGGGGTTTTAGGGTTAAAATGTGGGATTTTTAGGGGAAATCGCAGGATTTTGGGGGCGAAATGCGGGAATTTTGGTGCGAAATGGGGCGATTTGGGGCAAAAATGCGGGATTTGTGGAGGAAATTGCGAGATTTTGAGGGGCAAAATGTGGGGTTTTAGGGTTAAAATGTGGGATTTTTGGGGGAAATCGCGGGATTTGGGGGGCAAAATGTGGTAATTTGGTGTGATATCTGTGGTGCTGTAGATGCGCTGCCAATGGCCGGTGAGGAGCAGCAAGAACTTGGCAGGCTGGCACTTTCGGTGTGGGAGCAATCGTCCGACGTTCGTGATTTGTCGGGGTTTTTTTCTCAGTGGGTGCCCATGTGCAGCTGGTGGTAATCGTCGAAGCCCTGTTGGTCAGGGAAAGCCCGGAGCCCCGATGTCTGTCGTGCTGTAGATGCGCTGCCAATGGCCGATGAGGAGCAGCAAGAGATTGAAAGGCTGGCACTCAAGGTGTGGGAGGAATCGTCCGATGTTTGTGATTTCTCAGGATTTTTTTCAGTGGGTGCCCAGGTGCAGCTGGTGGTAAACGTCGAAGCCCTGTTTGTCAGGGAAAGCCCGGAGCCCCGATGTCTGTGGTGCTGTAGATGCGCTGCCAATTGCCGGTGAGGAGCAGCAAGAGCTTGTGTTGCTGGCACTTTCGGTGTGGGAGCAATCGTCCGATGTTCGTGATTTTTCGGGGTTTTTTTTCAGTGGGCGCTCAGGTGCAGCGGGTGGTAAATGTTGAAGCCCTGTTGGTCAGGGTTAGGGTTAGGGTTAGGGTTAGGGTTAGGTTAGGGTTAGGGTTAGGGTTAGGGTTAGGTTAGGGTTAGGGTTGGGTTAGGGTTAGGGTTAGGTTAGGGTTAGGGTTAGGGTTAGGTTAGGGTTAGGGTTAGGGTTAGGGTTAGGGTTAGGGTTAGGGTTAGGTTAGGGTTAGGGTTAGGGTTAGGGTTAGGGTTAGGGTTAGGGTTAGGGGTTAGGGTTAGGGTTAGGGTTAGGTTAGGGTTAGGTTTACTCTTAGGTTAGGGTTAGGGTCAGGGTTTTGTCGGGAATCTGGGGGGAAATGGCGGGATTTTGGGGGCAAATATGGGTTAGGGTTAGGGTTAGGGTTAGGGTTAGGGTTAGGGTTAGGTTAGGGTTAGGGTTACTCTTAGGTTAGGGTCAGGGTCAGGGTTTTGGGGGGAATCTGGGGGGAAATGGCTGGATTTTGGGGGCAAATATGGGATTTTGGTGCAAAATGCAGGAATTTGTGGCAAAAATGGGGGATTATGGGGGAAGTCGCGGGATTTTGGGGCAAAATGTGGGGTTTTAGGGTTACAATGTGGGATTTTTAGGGTAAATCGCAGGATTTTGGGGGCGAAATGCGGGAATTTTGGTGCGAAATGGGGCGATTTGGGGCAAAAATGCGGGATTTGTGGAGGAAATTGCGAGATTTTGAGGGGCAAAATGTGGGGTTTTAGGGTTAAAATGTGGGATTTTTGGGGGAAATCGCGGGATTTGGGGGGCAAAATGTGGTAATTTGGTGTGATATCTGTGGTGCTGTAGATGCGCTGCCAATGGCCGGTGAGGAGCAGCAAGAACTTGGCAGGCTGGCACTTTCGGTGTGGGAGCAATCGTCCGACGTTCGTGATTTGTCGGGGTTTTTTCTCAGTGGGTGCCCATGTGCAGCTGGTGGTAATCGTCGAAGCCCTGTTGGTCAGGGAAAGCCCGGAGCCCCGATGTCTGTCGTGCTGTAGATGCGCTGCCAATGGCCGATGAGGAGCAGCAAGAGATTGAAAGGCTGGCACTCAAGGTGTGGGAGGAATCGTCCGATGTTTGTGATTTCTCAGGATTTTTTTCAGTGGGTGCCCAGGTGCAGCTGGTGGTAAACGTCGAAGCCCTGTTTGTCAGGGAAAGCCCGGAGCCCCGATGTCTGTGGTGCTGTAGATGCGCTGCCAATTGCCGGTGAGGAGCAGCAAGAGCTTGTGTTGCTGGCACTTTCGGTGTGGGAGCAATCGTCCGATGTTCGTGATTTTTCGGGGTTTTTTTTCAGTGGGCGCTCAGGTGCAGCGGGTGGTAAATGTTGAAGCCCTGTTGGTCAGGGTTAGGGTTAGGGTTAGGTTAGGGTTAGGGTTAGGGTTAGGTTAGGGTTAGGGTTACTCTTAGGTTAGGGTCAGGGTCAGGGTTTTGGGGGGAATCTGGGGGGAAATGGCTGGATTTTGGGGGCAAATATGGGATTTTGGTGCAAAATGCAGGAATTTGTGGCAAAAATGGGGGATTATGGGGGAAGTCGCGGGATTTTGGGGCAAAATGTGGGGTTTTAGGGTTAAAATGTGGGATTTTTAGGGTAAATCGCAGGATTTTGTGGGCGAAATGCGGGAATTTTGGTGCGAAATGGGGCGATTTGGGGCAAAAATGCGGGATTTGTGGAGGAAATTGCGAGATTTTGAGGGGCAAAATGTGGGGTTTTAGGGTTAAAATGTGGGATTTTTGGGGGAAATCGCGGGATTTGGGGGGCAAAATGTGGTAATTTGGTGTGATATCTGTGGTGCTGTAGATGCGCTGCCAATGGCCGGTGAGGAGCAGCAAGAACTTGGCAGGCTGGCACTTTCGGTGTGGGAGCAATCGTTCGACGTTCGTGATTTGTCGGGGTTTTTTCTCAGTGGGTGCCCATGTGCAGCTGGTGGTAATCGTCGAAGCCCTGTTGGTCAGGGAAAGCCCGGAGCCCCGATGTCTGTCGTGCTGTAGATGCGCTGCCAATGGCCGATGAGGAGCAGCAAGAGATTGAAAGGCTGGCACTCAAGGTGTGGGAGGAATCGTCCGATGTTTGTGATTTCTCAGGATTTTTTTCAGTGGGTGCCCAGGTGCAGCTGGTGGTAAACGTCGAAGCCCTGTTTGTCAGGGAAAGCCCGGAGCCCCGATGTCTGTGGTGCTGTAGATGCGCTGCCAATTGCCGGTGAGGAGCAGCAAGAGCTTGTGTTGCTGGCACTTTCGGTGTGGGAGCAATCGTCCGATGTTCGTGATTTTTCAGGGTTTTTTTTCAGTGGGCGCTCAGGTGCAGCGGGTGGTAAATGTTGAAGCCCTGTTGGTCAGGGTTAGGGTTAGGGTTAGGGTTGGGTTAGGGTTAGGGTTAGGGTTAGGGTTAGGGTTAGGTTAGGGTTAGGGTTAGGGTTAGGTTAGGATTAGGGTTAGGATTAGGGTTAGGGTTAGGGTTAGGGTTGGGTTAGGGTTAGGGTTAGGGTTAGGGTTAGGGTTTAGGGTTAGGGTTAGGTTAGGGTTAGGGTTAGGGTTAGGGTTAGGGTTAGGGTTAGGTTAGGGTTAGGGTTAGGGTTAGGGTTAGGGTTAGGTTAGGGTTAGGTTTACTCTTAGGTTAGGGTCAGGGTTTTGTCGGGAATCTGGGGGGAAATGGCGGGATTTTGGGGGCAAATATGGGTTAGGGTTAGGGTTAGGGTTAGGGTTAGGGTTAGGGTTAGGGTTGGGGTTAGGGTTAGGGTTAGGGTTAGGTTAGGGTTAGGGTTACTCTTAGGTTAGGGTCAGGGTCAGGGTTTTGGGGGGAATCTGGGGGGAAATGGCTGGATTTTGGGGGCAAATATGGGATTTTGGTGCAAAATGCAGGAATTTGTGGCAAAAATGGGGGATTATGGGGGAAGTCGCGGGATTTTGGGGCAAAATGTGGGGTTTTAGGGTTAAAATGTGGGATTTTTAGGGTAAATCGCAGGATTTTGGGGGCGAAATGCGGGAATTTTGGTGCGAAATGGGGCGATTTGGGGCAAAAATGCGGGATTTGTGGAGGAAATTGCGAGATTTTGAGGGGCAAAATGTGGGGTTTTAGGGTTAAAATGTGGGATTTTTGGGGGAAATCGCGGGATTTGGGGGGCAAAATGTGGTAATTTGGTGTGATATCTGTGGTGCTGTAGATGCGCTGCCAATGGCCGGTGAGGAGCAGCAAGAACTTGGCAGGCTGGCACTTTCGGTGTGGGAGCAATCGTCCGACGTTCGTGATTTGTCGGGGTTTTTTCTCAGTGGGTGCCCATGTGCAGCTGGTGGTAATCGTCGAAGCCCTGTTGGTCAGGGAAAGCCCGGAGCCCCGATGTCTGTCGTGCTGTAGATGCGCTGCCAATGGCCGATGAGGAGCAGCAAGAGATTGAAAGGCTGGCACTCAAGGTGTGGGAGGAATCGTCCGATGTTTGTGATTTCTCAGGATTTTTTTCAGTGGGTGCCCAGGTGCAGCTGGTGGTAAACGTCGAAGCCCTGTTTGTCAGGGAAAGCCCGGAGCCCCGATGTCTGTGGTGCTGTAGATGCGCTGCCAATTGCCGGTGAGGAGCAGCAAGAGCTTGTGTTGCTGGCACTTTCGGTGTGGGAGCAATCGTCCGATGTTCGTGATTTTTCGGGGGTTTTTTTCAGTGGGCGCTCAGGTGCAGCGGGTGGTAAATGTTGAAGCCCTGTTGGTCAGGGTTAGGGTTAGGGTTAGGGTTAGGGTTAGGTTAGGGTTAGGGTTAGGGTTAGGGTTAGGTTAGGGTTAGGGTTAGGGTTAGGGTTAGGGTTAGGTTAGGGTTAGGGTTAGGGTTAGGGTTAGGGTTAGGGTTAGGGTTAGGTTAGGGTTAGGGTTAGGGTTAGGGTTAGGGTTAGGGTTAGGGGTTAGGGTTAGGGTTAGGGTTAGGTTAGGGTTAGGTTTACTCTTAGGTTAGGGTTAGGGTCAGGGTTTTGTCGGGAATCTGGGGGGAAATGGCGGGATTTTGGGGGCAAATATGGGTTAGGGTTAGGGTTAGGGTTAGGGTTAGGGTTAGGTTAGGGTTAGGGTTACTCTTAGGTTAGGGTCAGGGTCAGGGTTTTGGGGGGAATCTGGGGGGAAATGGCTGGATTTTGGGGGCAAATATGGGATTTTGGTGCAAAATGCAGGAATTTGTGGCAAAAATGGGGGATTATGGGGGAAGTCGCGGGATTTTGGGGCAAAATGTGGGGTTTTAGGGTTAAAATGTGGGATTTTTAGGGTAAATCGCAGGATTTTGGGGGCGAAATGCGGGAATTTTGGTGCGAAATGGGGCGATTTGGGGCAAAAATGCGGGATTTGTGGAGGAAATTGCGAGATTTTGAGGGGCAAAATGTGGGGTTTTAGGGTTAAAATGTGGGATTTTTGGGGGAAATCGCGGGATTTGGGGGGCAAAATGTGGTAATTTGGTGTGATATCTGTGGTGCTGTAGATGCGCTGCCAATGGCCGGTGAGGAGCAGCAAGAACTTGGCAGGCTGGCACTTTCGGTGTGGGAGCAATCGTCCGACGTTCGTGATTTGTCGGGGTTTTTTCTCAGTGGGTGCCCATGTGCAGCTGGTGGTAATCGTCGAAGCCCTGTTGGTCAGGGAAAGCCCGGAGCCCCGATGTCTGTCGTGCTGTAGATGCGCTGCCAATGGCCGATGAGGAGCAGCAAGAGATTGAAAGGCTGGCACTCAAGGTGTGGGAGGAATCGTCCGATGTTTGTGATTTCTCAGGATTTTTTTCAGTGGGTGCCCAGGTGCAGCTGGTGGTAAACGTCGAAGCCCTGTTTGTCAGGGAAAGCCCGGAGCCCCGATGTCTGTGGTGCTGTAGATGCGCTGCCAATTGCCGGTGAGGAGCAGCAAGAGCTTGTGTTGCTGGCACTTTCGGTGTGGGAGCAATCGTCCGATGTTCGTGATTTTTCGGGGTTTTTTTTCAGTGGGCGCTCAGGTGCAGCGGGTGGTAAATGTTGAAGCCCTGTTGGTCAGGGTTAGGGTTAGGGTTAGGGTTAGGGTTAGGGTTAGGGTTAGGTTAGGGTTAGGGTTACTCTTAGGTTAGGGTTAGGGTCAGGGTTTTGTCGGGAATCTGGGGGGAAATGGCTGGATTTTGGGGGCAAATATGGGATTTTGGTGCAAAATGCAGGAATTTGTGGCAAAAATGGGGGATTATGGGGGAAGTCGCGGGATTTTGGGGCAAAATGTGGGGTTTTAGGGTTACAATGTGGGATTTTTAGGGTAAATCGCAGGATTTTGGGGGCGAAATGCGGGAATTTTGGTGCGAAATGGGGCGATTTGGGGCAAAAATGCGGGATTTGTGGAGGAAATTGCGAGATTTTGAGGGGCAAAATGTGGGGTTTTAGGGTTAAAATGTGGGATTTTTGGGGGAAATCGCGGGATTTGGGGGGCAAAATGTGGTAATTTGGTGTGATATCTGTGGTGCTGTAGATGCGCTGCCAATGGCCGGTGAGGAGCAGCAAGAACTTGGCAGGCTGGCACTTTCGGTGTGGGAGCAATCGTCCGACGTTCGTGATTTGTCGGGGTTTTTTCTCAGTGGGTGCCCATGTGCAGCTGGTGGTAATCGTCGAAGCCCTGTTGGTCAGGGAAAGCCCGGAGCCCCGATGTCTGTCGTGCTGTAGATGCGCTGCCAATGGCCGATGAGGAGCAGCAAGAGATTGAAAGGCTGGCACTCAAGGTGTGGGAGGAATCGTCCGATGTTTGTGATTTCTCAGGATTTTTTTCAGTGGGTGCCCAGGTGCAGCTGGTGGTAAACGTCGAAGCCCTGTTTGTCAGGGAAAGCCCGGAGCCCCGATGTCTGTGGTGCTGTAGATGCGCTGCCAATTGCCGGTGAGGAGCAGCAAGAGCTTGTGTTGCTGGCACTTTCGGTGTGGGAGCAATCGTCCGATGTTCGTGATTTTTCGGGGTTTTTTTTCAGTGGGCGCTCAGGTGCAGCGGGTGGTAAATGTTGAAGCCCTGTTGGTCAGGGTTAGGGTTAGGGTTAGGTTAGGGTTAGGGTTAGGGTTAGGGTTAGGTTAGGGTTAGGGTTACTCTTAGGTTAGGGTCAGGGTCAGGGTTTTGGGGGGAATCTGGGGGGAAATGGCTGGATTTTGGGGGCAAATATGGGATTTTGGTGCAAAATGCAGGAATTTGTGGCAAAAATGGGGGATTATGGGGGAAGTCGCGGGATTTTGGGGCAAAATGTGGGGTTTTAGGGTTAAAATGTGGGATTTTTAGGGTAAATCGCAGGATTTTGGGGGCGAAATGCGGGAATTTTGGTGCGAAATGGGGCGATTTGGGGCAAAAATGCGGGATTTGTGGAGGAAATTGCGAGATTTTGAGGGGCAAAATGTGGGGTTTTAGGGTTAAAATGTGGGATTTTTGGGGGAAATCGCGGGATTTGGGGGGCAAAATGTGGTAATTTGGTGTGATATCTGTGGTGCTGTAGATGCGCTGCCAATGGCCGGTGAGGAGCAGCAAGAACTTGGCAGGCTGGCACTTTCGGTGTGGGAGCAATCGTCCGACGTTCGTGATTTGTCGGGGTTTTTTCTCAGTGGGTGCCCATGTGCAGCTGGTGGTAATCGTCGAAGCCCTGTTGGTCAGGGAAAGCCCGGAGCCCCGATGTCTGTCGTGCTGTAGATGCGCTGCCAATGGCCGATGAGGAGCAGCAAGAGATTGAAAGGCTGGCACTCAAGGTGTGGGAGGAATCGTCCGATGTTTGTGATTTCTCAGGATTTTTTTCAGTGGGTGCCCAGGTGCAGCTGGTGGTAAACGTCGAAGCCCTGTTTGTCAGGGAAAGCCCGGAGCCCCGATGTCTGTGGTGCTGTAGATGCACTGCCAATTGCCGGTGAGGAGCAGCAAGAGCTTGTGTTGCTGGCACTTTCGGTGTGGGAGCAATCGTCCGATGTTCGTGATTTTTCGGGGTTTTTTTTCAGTGGGCGCTCAGGTGCAGCGGGTGGTAAATGTTGAAGCCCTGTTGGTCACGGTTAGGGTTAGGGTTAGGGTTAGGGTTAGGTCAGGGTTAGGGTTAGGGTTAGGGTTAGGGTTAGGTTAGGGTTAGGGTTGGGTTAGGGTTAGGGTTAGGGTTAGGGTTAGGGTTAGGTTAGGATTAGGGTTAGGGTTAGGGTTAGGTTAGGGTTAGGTTAGGATTAGGGTTAGGGTTAGGGTTAGGGTTAGGTTAGGATTAGGGTTAGGGTTAGGGTTAGGGTTAGGGTTAGGGTTTAGGGTTAGGGTTAGGGTTAGGGTTAGGGTTAGGTTAGGGTTAGGGTTAGGGTTAGGGTTAGGGTTAGGGTTAGGGTTAGGGTTAGGTTAGGGTTAGGGTTACTCTTAGGTTAGGGTCAGGGTCAGGGTTTTGTCGGGAATCTGGGGGGAAATGGCGGGATTTTGGGGGCAAATATGGGTTAGGGTTAGGGTTAGGGTTAGGGTTAGGGTTAGGGTTAGGTTAGGGTTAGGGTTACTCTTAGGTTAGGGTCAGGGTTTTGGGGGGAATCTGGGGGGAAATGGCTGGATTTTGGGGGCAAATATGGGATTTTGGTGCAAAATGCAGGAATTTGTGGCAAAAATGGGGGATTATGGGGGAAGTCGCGGGATTTTGGGGCAAAATGTGGGGTTTTAGGGTTAAAATGTGGGATTTTTAGGGGAAATCGCAGGATTTTGGGGGCGAAATGCGGGAATTTTGGTGCGAAATGGGGCGATTTGGGGCAAAAATGCGGGATTTGTGGAGGAAATTGCGAGATTTTGAGGGGCAAAATGTGGGGTTTTAGGGTTAAAATGTGGGATTTTTGGGGGAAATCGCGGGATTTGGGGGGCAAAATGTGGTAATTTGGTGTGATATCTGTGGTGCTGTAGATGCGCTGCCAATGGCCGGTGAGGAGCAGCAAGAACTTGGCAGGCTGGCACTTTCGGTGTGGGAGCAATCGTCCGACGTTCGTGATTTGTCGGGGTTTTTTCTCAGTGGGTGCCCATGTGCAGCTGGTGGTAATCGTCGAAGCCCTGTTGGTCAGGGAAAGCCCGGAGCCCCGATGTCTGTCGTGCTGTAGATGCGCTGCCAATGGCCGATGAGGAGCAGCAAGAGATTGAAAGGCTGGCACTCAAGGTGTGGGAGGAATCGTCCGATGTTTGTGATTTCTCAGGATTTTTTTCAGTGGGTGCCCAGGTGCAGCTGGTGGTAAACGTCGAAGCCCTGTTTGTCAGGGAAAGCCCGGAGCCCCGATGTCTGTGGTGCTGTAGATGCGCTGCCAATTGCCGGTGAGGAGCAGCAAGAGCTTGTGTTGCTGGCACTTTCGGTGTGGGAGCAATCGTCCGATGTTCGTGACTTTTCGGGGTTTTTTTTCAGTGGGCGCTCAGGTGCAGCGGGTGGTAAATGTTGAAGCCCTGTTGGTCAGGGTTAGGGTTAGGGTTAGGGTTAGGGCTAGGTTAGGGTTAGGGTTAGGGTTAGGGTTAGGGTTAGGGTTAGGGTTAGGGTTAGGTTAGGGTTAGGGTTAGGTTAGGGTTAGGGTTAGGGTTAGGGTTAGGTTAGGATTAGGGTTAGGGTTAGGGTTAGGGTTAGGTTAGGGTTAGGGTTAGGTTTAGGGTTAGGGTTAGGGTTAGGGTTAGGGTTAGGGTTAGGTTAGGGTTAGGTTTACTCTTAGGTTAGGGTTAGGGTCAGGGTTTTGTCGGGAATCTGGGGGGAAATGGCGGGATTTTGGGGGCAAATATGGGTTAGGGTTAGGGTTAGG
>NC_141592.1:18774775-18787275 GCF_036417535.1 Chlamydotis macqueenii | reverse complement strand
TGTGGTAATTTGGTGTGATATCTGTGGTGCTGTAGATGCGCTGCCAATGGCCGGTGAGGAGCAGCAAGAACTTGGCAGGCTGGCACTTTCGGTGTGGGAGCAATCGTCCGACGTTCGTGATTTGTCGGGGTTTTTTCTCAGTGGGTGCCCATGTGCAGCTGGTGGTAATCGTCGAAGCCCTGTTGGTCAGGGAAAGCCCGGAGCCCCGATGTCTGTCGTGCTGTAGATGCGCTGCCAATGGCCGATGAGGAGCAGCAAGAGATTGAAAGGCTGGCACTTTCGGTGTGGGAGGAATCGTCCGATGTTTGTGATTTCTCAGGATTTTTTTCAGTGGGTGCCCAGGTGCAGCTGGTGGTAAACGTCGAAGCCCTGTTTGTCAGGGAAAGCCCGGAGCCCCGATGTCTGTGGTGCTGTAGATGCGCTGCCAATTGCCGGTGAGGAGCAGCAAGAGCTTGTGTTGCTGGCACTTTCGGTGTGGGAGCAATCGTCCGATGTTCGTGATTTTTCGGGGTTTTTTTTCAGTGGGCGCTCAGGTGCAGCGGGTGGTAAATGTTGAAGCCCTGTTGGTCAGGGTTAGGGTTAGGGTTAGGGTTAGGGTTAGGTTAGGGTTAGGGTTAGGGTTAGGTTAGGGTTAGGGTTAGGTTAGGGTTAGGTTAGGGTTAGGGTTAGGGTTAGGGTTAGGTTAGGATTAGGGTTAGGGTTAGGGTTAGGGTTTAGGGTTAGGGTTAGGGTTAGGGTTAGGGTTAGGGTTAGGGGTTAGGGTTAGGGTTAGGGTTAGGGTTAGGGTTAGGGTTAGGGTTAGGGTTAGGTTTACTCTTAGGTTAGGGTTAGGGTCAGGGTTTTGTCGGGAATCTGGGGGGAAATGGCGGGATTTTGGGGGCAAATATGGGTTAGGGTTAGGGTTAGGGTTAGGGTTAGGGTTAGGTTAGGGTTAGGGTTAGGTTAGGGTTAGGGTTACTCTTAGGTTAGGGTCAGGGTCAGGGTTTTGGGGGGAATCTGGGGGGAAATGGCTGGATTTTGGGGGCAAATATGGGATTTTGGTGCAAAATGCAGGAATTTGTGGCAAAAATGGGGGATTATGAGGGAAGTCGCGGGATTTGGGGGCAAAATGTGGGGTTTTAGGGTTAAAATGTGGGATTTTTAGGGTAAATCGCAGGATTTTGGGGGCGAAATGTGGGAATTTTGGTGCGAAATGGGGCGATTTGGGGCAAAAATGCGGGATTTGTGGAGGAAATTGCGAGATTTTTAGGGGCAAAATGTGGGGTTTTAGGGTTAAAATGTGGGATTTTTGGGGGAAATCGCAGGATTTGGGGGGCAAAATGTGGTAATTTGGTGTGATATCTGTGGTGCTGTAGATGCGCTGCCAATGGCCGGTGAGGAGCAGCAAGAACTTGGCAGGCTGGCACTTTCGGTGTGGGAGCAATCGTCCGACGTTCGTGATTTGTCGGGGTTTTTTCTCAGTGGGTGCCCATGTGCAGCTGGTGGTAATCGTCGAAGCCCTGTTGGTCAGGGAAAGCCCGGAGCCCCGATGTCTGTGGTGCTGTAGATGCGCTGCCAATGGCCGATGAGGAGCAGCAAGAGATTGAAAGGCTGGCACTCAAGGTGTGGGAGGAATCGTCCGATGTTTGTGATTTCTCAGGATTTTTTTCAGTGGGTGCCCAGGTGCAGCTGGTGGTAAACGTCGAAGCCCTGTTGGTCAGGGAAAGCCCGGAGCCCCGATGTCTGTGGTGCTGTAGATGCGCTGCCAATTGCCGGTGAGGAGCAGCAAGAGCTTGTGTTGCTGGCACTTTCGGTGTGGGAGCAATCGTCCGATGTTCGTGATTTTTCGGGGTTTTTTTTCAGTGGGCGCTCAGGTGCAGCGGGTGGTAAATGTTGAAGCCCTGTTGGTCAGGGGTAGGGTTAGGGTTAGGGTTAGGGTTAGGGTTAGGGTTAGGGTTAGGTTAGGGTTAGGTTAGGGTTAGGGTTAGGGTTAGGTTAGGGTTAGGGTTAGGATTAGGGTTAGGGTTAGGTTAGGGTTAGAGTTAGGGTTAGGGTTAGGGTTAGGTTAGGGTTAGAGTTAGGGTTAGGGTTACGGTTTAGGGTTAGGGTTAGGGTTAGGGTTAGGGTTAGGGTTAGGTTAGGGTTAGGTTTACTCTTAGGTTAGGGTTAGGGTCAGGGTTTTGTCGGGAATCTGGGGGGAAATGGCGGGATTTTGGGGGCAAATATGGGTTAGGGTTAGGGTTAGGGTTAGGGTTAGGGTTAGGTTAGGGTTAGGGTTAGGGTTAGGGTTAGGTTAGGGTTAGGGTTACTCTTAGGTTGGGGTCAGGGTCAGGGTTTTGGGGGGAATCTGGGGGGAAATGGCTGGATTTTGGGGGCAAATATGGGATTTTGGTGCAAAATGCAGGAATTTGTGGCAAAAATGGGGGATTATGGGGGAAGTCGCGGGATTTTGGGGCAAAATGTGGGGTTTTAGGGTTAAAATGTGGGATTTTTAGGGTAAATCGCAGGATTTTGGGGGCGAAATGCGGGAATTTTGGTGCGAAATGGGGCGATTTGGGGCAAAAATGCGGGATTTGTGGAGGAAATTGCGAGATTTTGAGGGGCAAAATGTGGGGTTTTAGGGTTAAAATGTGGGATTTTTGGGGGAAATCGCGGGATTTGGGGGGCAAAATGTGGTAATTTGGTGTGATATCTGTGGTGCTGTAGATGCGCTGCCAATGGCCGGTGAGGAGCAGCAAGAACTTGGCAGGCTGGCACTTTCGGTGTGGGAGCAATCGTCCGACGTTCGTGATTTGTCGGGGTTTTTTCTCAGTGGGTGCCCATGTGCAGCTGGTGGTAATCGTCGAAGCCCTGTTGGTCAGGGAAAGCCCGGAGCCCCGATGTCTGTCGTGCTGTAGATGCGCTGCCAATGGCCGATGAGGAGCAGCAAGAGATTGAAAGGCTGGCACTCAAGGTGTGGGAGGAATCGTCCGATGTTTGTGATTTCTCAGGATTTTTTTCAGTGGGTGCCCAGGTGCAGCTGGTGGTAAACGTCGAAGCCCTGTTTGTCAGGGAAAGCCCGGAGCCCCGATGTCTGTGGTGCTGTAGATGCGCTGCCAATTGCCGGTGAGGAGCAGCAAGAGCTTGTGTTGCTGGCACTTTCGGTGTGGGAGCAATCGTCCGATGTTCGTGATTTTTCGGGGTTTTTTTTCAGTGGGCGCTCAGGTGCAGCGGGTGGTAAATGTTGAAGCCCTGTTGGTCAGGGTTAGGGTTAGGGTTAGGGTTAGGTTAGGGTTAGGGTTAGGGTTAGGGTTAGGGTTAGGTTAGGGTTAGGGTTAGGTTAGGGTTAGGGTTAGGGTTAGGGTTAGGTTAGGATTAGGGTTAGGGTTAGGTTAGGATTAGGGTTAGGGTTAGGGTTAGGGTTAGGGTTAGGTTAGGGTTAGGGTTAGGGTTAGGTTTACTCTTAGGTTAGGGTTAGGGTCAGGGTTTTGTCGGGAATCTGGGGGGAAATGGCGGGATTTTGGGGGCAAATATGGGTTAGGGTTAGGGTTAGGGTTAGGGTTAGGGTTAGGGTTAGGGTTAGGTTAGGGTTAGGGTTACTCTTAGGTTAGGGTCAGGGTCAGGGTTTTGGGGGGAATCTGGGGGGAAATGGCTGGATTTTGGGGGCAAATATGGGATTTTGGTGCAAAATGCAGGAATTTGTGGCAAAAATGGGGGATTATGGGGGAAGTCGCGGGATTTTGGGGCAAAATGTGGGGTTTTAGGGTTAAAATGTGGGATTTTTAGGGTAAATCGCAGGATTTTGGGGGCGAAATGCGGGAATTTTGGTGCGAAATGGGGCGATTTGGGGCAAAAATGCGGGATTTGTGGAGGAAATTGCGAGATTTTGAGGGGCAAAATGTGGGGTTTTAGGGTTAAAATGTGGGATTTTTGGGGGAAATCGCGGGATTTGGGGGGCAAAATGTGGTAATTTGGTGTGATATCTGTGGTGCTGTAGATGCGCTGCCAATGGCCGGTGAGGAGCAGCAAGAACTTGGCAGGCTGGCACTTTCGGTGTGGGAGCAATCGTCCGACGTTCGTGATTTGTCGGGGTTTTTTCTCAGTGGGTGCCCATGTGCAGCTGGTGGTAATCGTCGAAGCCCTGTTGGTCAGGGAAAGCCCGGAGCCCCGATGTCTGTGGTGCTGTAGATGCGCTGCCAATTGCCGGTGAGGAGCAGCAAGAGCTTGTGTTGCTGGCACTTTCGGTGTGGGAGCAATCGTCCGATGTTCGTGATTTTTCGGGGTTTTTTTTCAGTGGGCGCTCAGGTGCAGCGGGTGGTAAATGTTGAAGCCCTGTTGGTCAGGGTTAGGGTTAGGGTTAGGGTTAGGGTTAGGTTAGGGTTAGGGTTAGGGTTAGGGTTAGGGTTAGGGTTAGTATTAGGTTAGGGTTAGGGTTAGGGTTAGGTTAGGATTAGGGTTAGGGTTAGGGTTAGGGTTAGGGTTAGGGTTAGGGTTAGGGTTAGGGTTAGGGTTAGGTTAGGGTTAGGGTTAGGGTTAGGGTTAGGGTTAGGGTTAGGGTTAGGTTAGGGTTAGGGTTAGGGTTACGGTTTAGGGTTAGGGTTAGGGTTAGGTTAGGGTTAGGGTTAGGGTTAGGTTAGGGTTAGGGTTAGGGTTAGGGTTAGGTTAGGGTTAGGTTAGGGTTAGGGTTAGGGTTAGGGTTAGGGTTAGGGTTAGGGTTAGGGTTAGGGTTAGGGTTAGGGTTAGGTTAGGGTTAGGTTTACTCTTAGGTTAGGGTTAGGGTCAGGGTTTTGTCGGGAATCTGGGGGGAAATGGCGGGATTTTGGGGGCAAATATGGGTTAGGG
The DNA here is from genome assembly GCF_036417535.1 of Chlamydotis macqueenii. Classification (NCBI taxonomy): domain Eukaryota; kingdom Metazoa; phylum Chordata; class Aves; order Otidiformes; family Otididae; genus Chlamydotis; species Chlamydotis macqueenii. The sequence goes on along the minus strand of NC_141592.1, from coordinate 18,782,475 downwards.
TTAGGGTTAGGGTTAGGGTTAGGGTTAGGGTTAGGGTTAGGTTAGGGTTAGGGTTACTCTTAGGTTAGGGTCAGGGTCAGGGTTTTGGGGGGAATCTGGGGGGAAATGGCTGGATTTTGGGGGCAAATATGGGATTTTGGTGCAAAATGCAGGAATTTGTGGCAAAAATGGGGGATTATGGGGGAAGTCGCGGGATTTTGGGGCAAAATGTGGGGTTTTAGGGTTAAAATGTGGGATTTTTAGGGTAAATCGCAGGATTTTGTGGGCGAAATGCGGGAATTTTGGTGCGAAATGGGGCGATTTGGGGCAAAAATGCGGGATTTGTGGAGGAAATTGTGAGATTTTGAGGGGCAAAATGTGGGGTTTTAGGGTTAAAATGTGGGATTTTTGGGGGAAATCGCGGGATTTGGGGGGCAAAATGTGGTAATTTGGTGTGATATCTGTGGTGCTGTAGATGCGCTGCCAATGGCCGGTGAGGAGCAGCAAGAACTTGGCAGGCTGGCACTTTCGGTGTGGGAGCAATCGTCCGACGTTCGTGATTTGTCGGGGTTTTTTCTCAGTGGGTGCCCATGTGCAGCTGGTGGTAATCGTCGAAGCCCTGTTGGTCAGGGAAAGCCCGGAGCCCCGATGTCTGTCGTGCTGTAGATGCGCTGCCAATGGCCGATGAGGAGCAGCAAGAGATTGAAAGGCTGGCACTCAAGGTGTGGGAGGAATCGTCCGATGTTTGTGATTTCTCAGGATTTTTTTCAGTGGGTGCCCAGGTGCAGCTGGTGGTAAACGTCGAAGCCCTGTTTGTCAGGGAAAGCCCGGAGCCCCGATGTCTGTGGTGCTGTAGATGCGCTGCCAATTGCCGGTGAGGAGCAGCAAGAGCTTGTGTTGCTGGCACTTTCGGTGTGGGAGCAATCGTCCGATGTTCGTGATTTTTCGGGGTTTTTTTTCAGTGGGCGCTCAGGTGCAGCGGGTGGTAAATGTTGAAGCCCTGTTGGTCAGGGTTAGGGTTAGGGTTAGGGTTAGGGTTAGGTTAGGGTTAGGGTTAGGGTTAGGGTTAGGGTTAGGGTTAGGGTTAGGTTAGGATTAGGGTTAGGGTTAGGATTAGGGTTAGGGTTAGGGTTAGGTTAGGGTTAGGGTTAGGGTTAGGGTTAGGGTTAGGGTTTAGGGTTAGGGTTAGGGTTAGGGTTAGGTTAGGGTTAGGGTTAGGGTTAGGGTTAGGGTTAGGGTTAGGGTTAGGTTAGGGTTGGGGTTAGGGTTGGGGTTAGGGTTAGGGTTAGGTTAGGGTTAGGGTTACTCTTAGGTTAGGGTCAGGGTCAGGGTTTTGGGGGGAATCTGGGGGGAAATGGCTGTATTTTGGGGGCAAATATGGGATTTTGGTGCAAAATGCAGGAATTTGTGGCAAAAATGGGGGATTATGGGGGAAGTCGCGGGATTTTGGGGCAAAATGTGGGGTTTTAGGGTTAAAATGTGGGATTTTTAGGGTAAATCGCAGGATTTTGTGGGCGAAATGCGGGAATTTTGGTGCGAAATGGGGCGATTTGGGGCAAAAATGCGGGATTTGTGGAGGAAATTGCGAGATTTTGAGGGGCAAAATGTGGGGTTTTAGGGTTAAAATGTGGGATTTTTGGGGGAAATCGCGGGATTTGGGGGGCAAAATGTGGTAATTTGGTGTGATATCTGTGGTGCTGTAGATGCGCTGCCAATGGCCGGTGAGGAGCAGCAAGAACTTGGCAGGCTGGCACTTTCGGTGTGGGAGCAATCGTTCGACGTTCGTGATTTGTCGGGGTTTTTTCTCAGTGGGTGCCCATGTGCAGCTGGTGGTAATCGTCGAAGCCCTGTTGGTCAGGGAAAGCCCGGAGCCCCGATGTCTGTCGTGCTGTAGATGCGCTGCCAATGGCGGATGAGGAGCAGCAAGAGATTGAAAGGCTGGCACTCAAGGTGTGGGAGGAATCGTCCGATGTTTGTGATTTCTCAGGATTTTTTTCAGTGGGTGCCCAGGTGCAGCTGGTGGTAAACGTCGAAGCCCTGTTTGTCAGGGAAAGCCCGGAGCCCCGATGTCTGTGGTGCTGTAGATGCGCTGCCAATTGCCGGTGAGGAGCAGCAAGAGCTTGTGTTGCTGGCACTTTCGGTGTGGGAGCAATCGTCCGATGTTCGTGATTTTTCGGGGTTTTTTTTCAGTGGGCGCTCAGGTGCAGCGGGTGGTAAATGTTGAAGCCCTGTTGGTCAGGGTTAGGGTTAGGGTTAGGGTTAGGGTTAGGGTTAGGTTAGGGTTAGGGTTAGGGTTAGGTTAGGGTTAGGGTTACTCTTAGGTTAGGGTCAGGGTCAGGGTTTTGGGGGGAATCTGGGGGGAAATGGCTGGATTTTGGGGGCAAATATGGGATTTTGGTGCAAAATGCAGGAATTTGTGGCAAAAATGGGGGATTATGGGGGAAGTCGCGGGATTTTGGGGCAAAATGTGGGGTTTTAGGGTTAAAATGTGGGATTTTTAGGGTAAATCGCAGGATTTTGGGGGCGAAATGCGGGAATTTTGGTGCGAAATGGGGCGATTTGGGGCAAAAATGCGGGATTTGTGGAGGAAATTGCGAGATTTTGAGGGGCAAAATGTGGGGTTTTAGGGTTAAAATGTGGGATTTTTGGGGGAAATCGCGGGATTTGGGGGGCAAAATGTGGTAATTTGGTGTGATATCTGTGGTGCTGTAGATGCGCTGCCAATGGCCGGTGAGGAGCAGCAAGAACTTGGCAGGCTGGCACTTTCGGTGTGGGAGCAATCGTCCGACGTTCGTGATTTGTCGGGGTTTTTTCTCAGTGGGTGCCCATGTGCAGCTGGTGGTAATCGTCGAAGCCCTGTTGGTCAGGGAAAGCCCGGAGCCCCGATGTCTGTCGTGCTGTAGATGCGCTGCCAATGGCCGATGAGGAGCAGCAAGAGATTGAAAGGCTGGCACTCAAGGTGTGGGAGGAATCGTCCGATGTTTGTGATTTCTCAGGATTTTTTTCAGTGGGTGCCCAGGTGCAGCTGGTGGTAAACGTCGAAGCCCTGTTTGTCAGGGAAAGCCCGGAGCCCCGATGTCTGTGGTGCTGTAGATGCGCTGCCAATTGCCGGTGAGGAGCAGCAAGAGCTTGTGTTGCTGGCACTTTCGGTGTGGGAGCAATCGTCCGATGTTCGTGATTTTTCGGGGTTTTTTTTCAGTGGGCGCTCAGGTGCAGCGGGTGGTAAATGTTGAAGCCCTGTTGGTCAGGGTTAGGGTTAGGGTTAGGGTTAGGGTTAGGTTAGGGTTAGGGTTAGGGTTAGGGTTAGGGTTAGGGTTAGGGTTAGGTTAGGGTTAGGGTTAGGGTTAGGTTAGGATTAGGGTTAGGGTTAGGGTTAGGGTTAGGGTTAGGGTTAGGGTTAGGGTTAGGGTTAGGGTTAGGTTAGGGTTAGGGTTAGGGTTAGGGTTAGGGTTAGGGTTAGGGTTAGGGTTAGGTTAGGGTTAGGGTTAGGGTTACGGTTTAGGGTTAGGGTTAGGGTTAGGTTAGGGTTAGGGTTAGGGTTAGGTTAGGGTTAGGGTTAGGGTTAGGGTTAGGTTAGGGTTAGGTTAGGGTTAGGGTTAGGGTTAGGGTTAGGTTAGGGTTAGGTTTACTCTTAGGTTAGGGTTAGGGTCAGGGTTTTGTCGGGAATCTGGGGGGAAATGGCGGGATTTTGGGGGCAAATATGGGTTAGGGTTAGGGTTAGGGTTAGGGTTAGGGTTAGGGTTAGGTTAGGGTTAGGGTTACTCTTAGGTTAGGGTCAGGGTCAGGGTTTTGGGGGGAATCTGGGGGGAAATGGCTGGATTTTGGGGGCAAATATGGGATTTTGGTGCAAAATGCAGGAATTTGTGGCAAAAATGGGGGATTATGGGGGAAGTCGCGGGATTTTGGGGCAAAATGTGGGGTTTTAGGGTTAAAATGTGGGATTTTTAGGGTAAATCGCAGGATTTTGTGGGCGAAATGCGGGAATTTTGGTGCGAAATGGGGCGATTTGGGGCAAAAATGCGGGATTTGTGGAGGAAATTGCGAGATTTTGAGGGGCAAAATGTGGGGTTTTAGGGTTAAAATGTGGGATTTTTGGGGAAATCGCGGGATTTGGGGGGCAAAATGTGGTAATTTGGTGTGATATCTGTGGTGCTGTAGATGCGCTGCCAATGGCCGGTGAGGAGCAGCAAGAACTTGGCAGGCTGGCACTTTCGGTGTGGGAGCAATCGTCCGACGTTCGTGATTTGTCGGGGTTTTTTCTCAGTGGGTGCCCATGTGCAGCTGGTGGTAATCGTCGAAGCCCTGTTGGTCAGGGAAAGCCCGGAGCCCCGATGTCTGTCGTGCTGTAGATGCGCTGCCAATGGCCGATGAGGAGCAGCAAGAGATTGAAAGGCTGGCACTCAAGGTGTGGGAGGAATCGTCCGATGTTTGTGATTTCTCAGGATTTTTTTCAGTGGGTGCCCAGGTGCAGCTGGTGGTAAACGTCGAAGCCCTGTTTGTCAGGGAAAGCCCGGAGCCCCGATGTCTGTGGTGCTGTAGATGCGCTGCCAATTGCCGGTGAGGAGCAGCAAGAGCTTGTGTTGCTGGCACTTTCGGTGTGGGAGCAATCGTCCGATGTTCGTGATTTTTCGGGGTTTTTTTTCAGTGGGCGCTCAGGTGCAGCGGGTGGTAAATGTTGAAGCCCTGTTGGTCAGGGTTAGGGTTAGGGTTAGGGTTAGGGTTAGGTTAGGGTTAGGGTTAGGGTTAGGGTTAGGGTTAGGGTTGGGTTAGGGTTAGGGTTAGGGTTAGGGTTAGGGTTAGGGTTTAGGGTTAGGGTTAGGGTTAGGGTTAGGGTTAGGGTTAGGGTTAGGGTTAGGGTTAGGGTTAGGGTTAGGGTTAGGGTTAGGGTTAGGGTTAGGTTAGGGTTAGGGTTAGGGTTAGGGTTAGGGTTAGGGTTAGGGTTAGGGTTAGGGTTAGGGTTTAGGGTTAGGGTTAGGGTTAGGGTTAGGGTTAGGGTTAGGGTTAGGGTTAGGGTTAGGGTTAGGGTTAGGGTTAGGGTTAGGTTAGGGTTAGGGTTACTCTTAGGTTAGGGTCAGGGTCAGGGTTTTGGGGGGAATCTGGGGGGAAATGGCTGTATTTTGGGGGCAAATATGGGATTTTGGTGCAAAATGCAGGAATTTGTGGCAAAAATGGGGGATTATGGGGGAAGTCGCGGGATTTTGGGGCAAAATGTGGGGTTTTAGGGTTAAAATGTGGGATTTTTAGGGTAAATCGCAGGATTTTGGGGGCGAAATGCGGGAATTTTGGTGCGAAATGGGGCGATTTGGGGCAAAAATGCGGGATTTGTGGAGGAAATTGCGAGATTTTGAGGGGCAAAATGTGGGGTTTTAGGGTTAAAATGTGGGATTTTTGGGGGAAATCGCGGGATTTGGGGGGCAAAATGTGGTAATTTGGTGTGATATCTGTGGTGCTGTAGATGCGCTGCCAATGGCCGGTGAGGAGCAGCAAGAACTTGGCAGGCTGGCACTTTCGGTGTGGGAGCAATCGTTCGACGTTCGTGATTTGTCGGGGTTTTTTCTCAGTGGGTGCCCATGTGCAGCTGGTGGTAATCGTCGAAGCCCTGTTGGTCAGGGAAAGCCCGGAGCCCCGATGTCTGTCGTGCTGTAGATGCGCTGCCAATGGCGGATGAGGAGCAGCAAGAGATTGAAAGGCTGGCACTCAAGGTGTGGGAGGAATCGTCCGATGTTTGTGATTTCTCAGGATTTTTTTCAGTGGGTGCCCAGGTGCAGCTGGTGGTAAACGTCGAAGCCCTGTTTGTCAGGGAAAGCCCGGAGCCCCGATGTCTGTGGTGCTGTAGATGCGCTGCCAATTGCCGGTGAGGAGCAGCAAGAGCTTGTGTTGCTGGCACTTTCGGTGTGGGAGCAATCGTCCGATGTTCGTGATTTTTCGGGGTTTTTTTTCAGTGGGCGCTCAGGTGCAGCGGGTGGTAAATGTTGAAGCCCTGTTGGTCAGGGTTAGGGTTAGGGTTAGGGTTAGGTTAGGGTTAGGGTTAGGGTTAGGTTAGGGTTAGGGTTACTCTTAGGTTAGGGTCAGGGTCAGGGTTTTGGGGGGAATCTGGGGGGAAATGGCTGGATTTTGGGGGCAAATATGGGATTTTGGTGCAAAATGCAGGAATTTGTGGCAAAAATGGGGGATTATGGGGGAAGTCGCGGGATTTTGGGGCAAAATGTGGGGTTTTAGGGTTAAAATGTGGGATTTTTAGGGTAAATCGCAGGATTTTGGGGGCGAAATGCGGGAATTTTGGTGCGAAATGGGGCGATTTGGGGCAAAAATGCGGGATTTGTGGAGGAAATTGCGAGATTTTGAGGGGCAAAATGTGGGGTTTTAGGGTTAAAATGTGGGATTTTTGGGGGAAATCGCGGGATTTGGGGGGCAAAATGTGGTAATTTGGTGTGATATCTGTGGTGCTGTAGATGCGCTGCCAATGGCCGGTGAGGAGCAGCAAGAACTTGGCAGGCTGGCACTTTCGGTGTGGGAGCAATCGTCCGACGTTCGTGATTTGTCGGGGTTTTTTCTCAGTGGGTGCCCATGTGCAGCTGGTGGTAATCGTCGAAGCCCTGTTGGTCAGGGAAAGCCCGGAGCCCCGATGTCTGTCGTGCTGTAGATGCGCTGCCAATGGCCGATGAGGAGCAGCAAGAGATTGAAAGGCTGGCACTCAAGGTGTGGGAGGAATCGTCCGATGTTTGTGATTTCTCAGGATTTTTTTCAGTGGGTGCCCAGGTGCAGCTGGTGGTAAACGTCGAAGCCCTGTTTGTCAGGGAAAGCCCGGAGCCCCGATGTCTGTGGTGCTGTAGATGCGCTGCCAATTGCCGGTGAGGAGCAGCAAGAGCTTGTGTTGCTGGCACTTTCGGTGTGGGAGCAATCGTCCGATGTTCGTGATTTTTCGGGGTTTTTTTTCAGTGGGCGCTCAGGTGCAGCGGGTGGTAAATGTTGAAGCCCTGTTGGTCAGGGTTAGGGTTAGGGTTAGGGTTAGGGTTAGGTTAGGGTTAGGGTTAGGGTTAGGGTTAGGGTTAGGGTTGGGTTAGGGTTAGGGTTAGGGTTAGGGTTAGGGTTAGGGTTTAGGGTTAGGGTTAGGGTTAGGGTTAGGTTAGGGTTAGGGTTAGGGTTAGGGTTAGGGTTAGGGTTAGGGTTAGGGTTAGGGTTAGGGTTAGGTTAGGGTTAGGGTTAGGGTTAGGGTTAGGGTTAGGGTTAGGGTTAGGGTTAGGGTTAGGGTTTAGGGTTAGGGTTAGGGTTAGGGTTAGGGTTAGGGTTAGGGTTAGGTTAGGGTTAGGGTTAGGGTTAGGGTTAGGGTTAGGGTTAGGTTAGGGTTAGGGTTACTCTTAGGTTAGGGTCAGGGTCAGGGTTTTGGGGGGAATCTGGGGGGAAATGGCTGTATTTTGGGGGCAAATATGGGATTTTGGTGCAAAATGCAGGAATTTGTGGCAAAAATGGGGGATTATGGGGGAAGTCGCGGGATTTTGGGGCAAAATGTGGGGTTTTAGGGTTAAAATGTGGGATTTTTAGGGTAAATCGCAGGATTTTGGGGGCGAAATGCGGGAATTTTGGTGCGAAATGGGGCGATTTGGGGCAAAAATGCGGGATTTGTGGAGGAAATTGCGAGATTTTGAGGGGCAAAATGTGGGGTTTTAGGGTTAAAATGTGGGATTTTTGGGGGAAATCGCGGGATTTGGGGGGCAAAATGT
>NC_141592.1:18764775-18769775 GCF_036417535.1 Chlamydotis macqueenii | reverse complement strand
GTGGGAGCAATCGTCCGACGTTCGTGATTTGTCGGGGTTTTTTCTCAGTGGGTGCCCATGTGCAGCTGGTGGTAATCGTCAAAGCCCTGTTGGTCAGGGAAAGCCCGGAGCCCCGATGTCTGTGGTGCTGTAGATGCGCTGCCAATTGCCGGTGAGGAGCAGCAAGAGCTTGTGTTGCTGGCACTTTCGGTGTGGGAGCAATCGTCCGATGTTCGTGATTTTTCGGGGTTTTTTTTCAGTGGGCGCTCAGGTGCAGCGGGTGGTAAATGTTGAAGCCCTGTTGGTCAGGGTTAGGGTTAGGGTTAGGGTTAGGGTTAGGTTAGGGTTAGGGTTAGGGTTAGGGTTAGGGTTAGGGTTAGGTTAGGGTTAGGGTTAGGGTTAGGTTAGGATTAGGGTTAGGGTTAGGGTTAGGGTTAGGGTTAGGGTTAGGGTTAGGGTTAGGGTTAGGTTAGGGTTAGGGTTAGGGTTAGGGTTAGGGTTAGGGTTAGGGTTAGGGTTAGGGTTAGGTTAGGGTTAGGGTTAGGGTTACGGTTTAGGGTTAGGGTTAGGGTTAGGTTAGGGTTAGGGTTAGGGTTAGGTTAGGGTTAGGGTTAGGGTTAGGGTTAGGTTAGGGTTAGGTTAGGGTTAGGGTTAGGGTTAGGGTTAGGTTAGGGTTAGGTTTACTCTTAGGTTAGGGTTAGGGTCAGGGTTTTGTCGGGAATCTGGGGGGAAATGGCGGGATTTTGGGGGCAAATATGGGTTAGGGTTAGGGTTAGGGTTAGGGTTAGGGTTAGGGTTAGGGTTAGGTTAGGGTTAGGGTTACTCTTAGGTTAGGGTCAGGGTCAGGGTTTTGGGGGGAATCTGGGGGGAAATGGCTGGATTTTGGGGGCAAATATGGGATTTTGGTGCAAAATGCAGGAATTTGTGGCAAAAATGGGGGATTATGGGGGAAGTCGCGGGATTTTGGGGCAAAATGTGGGGTTTTAGGGTTAAAATGTGGGATTTTTAGGGTAAATCGCAGGATTTTGTGGGCGAAATGCGGGAATTTTGGTGCGAAATGGGGCGATTTGGGGCAAAAATGCGGGATTTGTGGAGGAAATTGCGAGATTTTGAGGGGCAAAATGTGGGGTTTTAGGGTTAAAATGTGGGATTTTTGGGGGAAATCGCGGGATTTGGGGGGCAAAATGTGGTAATTTGGTGTGATATCTGTGGTGCTGTAGATGCGCTGCCAATGGCCGGTGAGGAGCAGCAAGAACTTGGCAGGCTGGCACTTTCGGTGTGGGAGCAATCGTCCGACGTTCGTGATTTGTCGGGGTTTTTTCTCAGTGGGTGCCCATGTGCAGCTGGTGGTAATCGTCGAAGCCCTGTTGGTCAGGGAAAGCCCGGAGCCCCGATGTCTGTCGTGCTGTAGATGCGCTGCCAATGGCCGATGAGGAGCAGCAAGAGATTGAAAGGCTGGCACTCAAGGTGTGGGAGGAATCGTCCGATGTTTGTGATTTCTCAGGATTTTTTTCAGTGGGTGCCCAGGTGCAGCTGGTGGTAAACGTCGAAGCCCTGTTTGTCAGGGAAAGCCCGGAGCCCCGATGTCTGTGGTGCTGTAGATGCGCTGCCAATTGCCGGTGAGGAGCAGCAAGAGCTTGTGTTGCTGGCACTTTCGGTGTGGGAGCAATCGTCCGATGTTCGTGATTTTTCGGGGTTTTTTTTTCAGTGGGCGCTCAGGTGCAGCGGGTGGTAAATGTTGAAGCCCTGTTGGTCAGGGTTAGGGTTAGGGTTAGGGTTAGGTTAGGGTTAGGGTTAGGGTTAGGGTTAGGGTTAGGTTAGGGTTAGGGTTGGGTTAGGGTTAGGGTTAGGTTAGGATTAGGGTTAGGGTTAGGTTAGGGTTAGGGTTAGGGTTAGGTTAGGGTTAGGGTTAGGGTTAGGGTTAGGGTTAGGGTTAGGGGTTAGGGTTAGGGGTTAGGGGTTAGGGTTAGGGTTAGGGTTAGGGTTAGGCTAGGGTTAGGTTTACTCTTAGGTTAGGGTTAGGGTCAGGGTTTTGTCGGGAATCTGGGGGGAAATGGCGGGATTTTGGGGGCAAATATGGGTTAGGGTTAGGGTTAGGGTTAGGGTTAGGGTTAGGTTAGGGTTAGGGTTAGGTTAGGGTTAGGGTTACTCTTAGGTTAGGGTCAGGGTCAGGGTTTTGGGGGGAATCTGGGGGGAAATGGCTGGATTTTGGGGGCAAATATGGGATTTTGGTGCAAAATGCAGGAATTTGTGGCAAAAATGGGGGATTATGGGGGAAGTCGCGGGATTTTGGGGCAAAATGTGGGGTTTTAGGGTTAAAATGTGGGATTTTTAGGGTAAATCGCAGGATTTTGGGGGCGAAATGCGGGAATTTTGGTGCGAAATGGGGCGATTTGGGGCAAAAATGCGGGATTTGTGGAGGAAATTGCGAGATTTTGAGGGGCAAAATGTGGGGTTTTAGGGTTAAAATGTGGGATTTTTGGGGGAAATCGCGGGATTTGGGGGGCAAAATGTGGTAATTTGGTGTGATATCTGTGGTGCTGTAGATGCGCTGCCAATGGCCGGTGAGGAGCAGCAAGAACTTGGCAGGCTGGCACTTTCGGTGTGGGAGCAATCGTCCGACGTTCGTGATTTGTCGGGGTTTTTTCTCAGTGGGTGCCCATGTGCAGCTGGTGGTAATCGTCGAAGCCCTGTTGGTCAGGGAAAGCCCGGAGCCCCGATGTCTGTCGTGCTGTAGATGCGCTGCCAATGGCCGATGAGGAGCAGCAAGAGATTGAAAGGCTGGCACTCAAGGTGTGGGAGGAATCGTCCGATGTTTGTGATTTCTCAGGATTTTTTTTCAGTGGGTGCCCAGGTGCAGCTGGTGGTAAACGTCGAAGCCCTGTTTGTCAGGGAAAGCCCGGAGCCCCGATGTCTGTGGTGCTGTAGATGCGCTGCCAATTGCCGGTGAGGAGCAGCAAGAGCTTGTGTTGCTGGCACTTTCGGTGTGGGAGCAATCGTCCGATGTTCGTGATTTTTCGGGGTTTTTTTTCAGTGGGCGCTCAGGTGCAGCGGGTGGTAAATGTTGAAGCCCTGTTGGTCAGGGTTAGGGTTAGGGTTAGGGTTAGGTTAGGGTTAGGGTTAGGGTTAGGGTTAGGGTTAGGGTTAGGGTTAGGTTAGGGTTAGGGTTAGGATTAGGGTTAGGGTTAGGTTAGGGTTAGGGTTAGGGTTAGGGTTAGGTTAGGGTTAGGGTTAGGGTTAGGGTTTAGGGTTACGGTTAGGGTTAGGGTTAGGGTTAGGTTAGGGTTAGGGTTAGGGTTAGGGTTAGGGTTAGGGTTAGGGTTAGGGTTAGGGTTAGGTTAGGGTTAGGGTTAGGGTTAGGGTTAGGTTAGGATTAGGGTTAGGGTTAGGGTTAGGGTTAGGTTAGGGTTAGGGTTAGGGTTAGGGTTAGGGTTAGGGTTAGGTTAGGATTAGGGTTAGGGTTAGGGTTAGGGTTAGGGTTAGGGTTAGGTTAGGGTTAGGGTTAGGGTTAGGGTTTAGGGTTAGGGTTAGGTTAGGGTTAGGGTTAGGGTTAGGGTTAGGGTTAGGGTTAGGGTTAGGGTTAGGTTAGGGTTAGGTTTACTCTTAGGTTAGGGTTAGGGTCAGGGTTTTTGTCGGGAATCTGGGGGGAAATGGCGGGATTTTGGGGGCAAATATGGGTTAGGGTTAGGGTTAGGGTTAGGGTTAGGGTTGGGTTAGGGTTAGGGTTAGGGTTAGGTTAGGGTTAGGGTTACTCTTAGGTTAGGGTCAGGGTCAGGGTTTTGGGGGGAATCTGGGGGGAAATGGCTGGATTTTGGGGGCAAATATGGGATTTTGGTGCAAAATGCAGGAATTTGTGGCAAAAATGGGGGATTATGGGGGAAGTCGCGGGATTTTGGGGCAAAATGTGGGGTTTTAGGGTTAAAATGTGGGATTTTTGGGGGGAAATCGCGGGATTTGGGGGGCAAAATGTGGTAATTTGGTGTGATATCTGTGGTGCTGTAGATGCGCTGCCAATGGCCGGTGAGGAGCAGCAAGAACTTGGCAGGCTGGCACTTTCGGTGTGGGAGCAATCGTCCGACGTTCGTGATTTGTCGGGGTTTTTTCTCAGTGGGTGCCCATGTGCAGCTGGTGGTAATCGTCGAAGCCCTGTTGGTCAGGGAAAGCCCGGAGCCCCGATGTCTGTCGTGCTGTAGATGCGCTGCCAATGGCCGATGAGGAGCAGCAAGAGATTGAAAGGCTGGCACTCAAGGTGTGGGAGGAATCGTCCGATGTTTGTGATTTCTCAGGATTTTTTTCAGTGGGTGCCCAGGTGCAGCTGGTGGTAAACGTCGAAGCCCTGTTTGTCAGGGAAAGCCCGGAGCCCCGATGTCTGTGGTGCTGTAGATGCGCTGCCAATTGCCGGTGAGGAGCAGCAAGAGCTTGTGTTGCTGGCACTTTCGGTGTGGGAGCAATCGTCCGATGTTCGTGATTTTTCGGGGGTTTTTTTCAGTGGGCGCTCAGGTGCAGCGGGTGGTAAATGTTGAAGCCCTGTTGGTCAGGGTTAGGGTTAGGGTTAGGGTTAGGGTTAGGTTAGGGTTAGGGTTAGGGTTAGGTTAGGGTTAGGGTTAGGTTAGGGTTAGGGTTAGGTTAGGGTTAGGGTTAGGGTTAGGGTTAGGGTTTAGGGTTAGGGTTAGGGTTAGGGTTAGGTTAGGGTTAGGGTTAGGGTTAGGGTTAGGGTTAGGGTTAGGTTAGGGTTAGGTTTACTCTTAGGTTAGGGTTAGGGTCAGGGTTTTGTCGGGAATCTTGGGGGAAATGGCGGGATTTTGGGGGCAAATATGGGTTAGGGTTAGGGTTAGGGTTAGGGTTAGGGTTAGGGTTAGGGTTAGGGTTGGGTTAGGGTTAGGGTTTAGGGTTACGGTTAGGGTTAGGGTTAGGGTTAGGTTAGGGTTAGGGTTAGGGTTAGGTTAGGGTTAGGGTTAGGGTTAGGTTAGGGTTAGGTTTACTCTTAGGTTAGGGTTAGGGTCAGGGTTTTGTCGGGAATC
>NC_141592.1:18757275-18762275 GCF_036417535.1 Chlamydotis macqueenii | reverse complement strand
TCTTAGGTTAGGGTCAGGGTCAGGGTTTTGGGGGGAATCTGGGGGGAAATGGCTGGATTTTGGGGGCAAATATGGGATTTTGGTGCAAAATGCAGGAATTTGTGGCAAAAATGGGGGATTATGGGGGAAGTCGCGGGATTTTGGGGCAAAATGTGGGGTTTTAGGGTTAAAATGTGGGATTTTTAGGGGAAATCGCAGGATTTTGGGGGCGAAATGCGGGAATTTTGGTGCGAAATGGGGCGATTTGGGGCAAAAATGCGGGATTTGTGCAGGAAATTGCGAGATTTTGAGGGGCAAAATGTGGGGTTTTAGGGTTAAAATGTGGGATTTTTGGGGGAAATCGCAGGATTTGGGGGGCAAAATGTGGTAATTTGGTGTGATATCTGTGGTGCTGTAGATGCGCTGCCAATGGCCGGTGAGGAGCAGCAAGAACTTGGCAGGCTGGCACTTTCGGTGTGGGAGCAATCGTCCGACGTTCGTGATTTGTCGGGGTTTTTTCTCAGTGGGTGCCCATGTGCAGCTGGTGGTAATCGTCGAAGCCCTGTTGGTCAGGGAAAGCCCGGAGCCCCGATGTCTGTCGTGCTGTAGATGCGCTGCCAATGGCCGATGAGGAGCAGCAAGAGATTGAAAGGCTGGCACTCAAGGTGTGGGAGGAATCGTCCGATGTTTGTGATTTCTCAGGATTTTTTTTCAGTGGGTGCCCAGGTGCAGCTGGTGGTAAACGTCGAAGCCCTGTTTGTCAGGGAAAGCCCGGAGCCCCGATGTCTGTGGTGCTGTAGATGCGCTGCCAATTGCCGGTGAGGAGCAGCAAGAGCTTGTGTTGCTGGCACTTTCGGTGTGGGAGCAATCGTCCGATGTTCGTGATTTTTCGGGGGTTTTTTTCAGTGGGCGCTCAGGTGCAGCGGGTGGTAAATGTTGAAGCCCTGTTGGTCAGGGTTAGGGTTAGGGTTAGGGTTAGGGTTAGGTTAGGGTTAGGGTTAGGGTTAGGTTAGGGTTAGGGTTAGGTTAGGGTTAGGGTTAGGTTAGGGTTAGGGTTAGGGTTAGGGTTAGGGTTTAGGGTTAGGGTTAGGGTTAGGGTTAGGTTAGGGTTAGGGTTAGGGTTAGGGTTAGGGTTAGGGTTAGGTTAGGGTTAGGTTTACTCTTAGGTTAGGGTTAGGGTCAGGGTTTTGTCGGGAATCTTGGGGGAAATGGCGGGATTTTGGGGGCAAATATGGGTTAGGGTTAGGGTTAGGGTTAGGGTTAGGGTTAGGGTTAGGGTTAGGGTTGGGTTAGGGTTAGGGTTTAGGGTTACGGTTAGGGTTAGGGTTAGGGTTAGGTTAGGGTTAGGGTTAGGGTTAGGTTAGGGTTAGGGTTAGGGTTAGGTTAGGGTTAGGTTTACTCTTAGGTTAGGGTTAGGGTCAGGGTTTTGTCGGGAATCTGGGGGGAAATGGCGGGATTTTGGGGGCAAATATGGGTTAGGGTTAGGGTTAGGGTTAGGGTTAGGGTTAGGGTTAGGGTTGGGTTAGGGTTAGGGTTAGGGTTAGGGTTAGGGTTAGGGTTAGGGTTAGGGTTAGGGTTAGGGTTAGGTTAGGGTTAGGGTTACTCTTAGGTTAGGGTCAGGGTCAGGGTTTTGGGGGGAATCTGGGGGGAAATGGCTGTATTTTGGGGGCAAATATGGGATTTTGGTGCAAAATGCAGGAATTTGTGGCAAAAATGGGGGATTATGGGGGAAGTCGCGGGATTTTGGGGCAAAATGTGGGGTTTTAGGGTTAAAATGTGGGATTTTTAGGGTAAATCGCAGGATTTTGTGGGCGAAATGCGGGAATTTTGGTGCGAAATGGGGCGATTTGGGGCAAAAATGCGGGATTTGTGGAGGAAATTGCGAGATTTTGAGGGGCAAAATGTGGGGTTTTAGGGTTAAAATGTGGGATTTTTGGGGGAAATCGCGGGATTTGGGGGGCAAAATGTGGTAATTTGGTGTGATATCTGTGGTGCTGTAGATGCGCTGCCAATGGCCGGTGAGGAGCAGCAAGAACTTGGCAGGCTGGCACTTTCGGTGTGGGAGCAATCGTCCGACGTTCGTGATTTGTCGGGGTTTTTTCTCAGTGGGTGCCCATGTGCAGCTGGTGGTAATCGTCGAAGCCCTGTTGGTCAGGGAAAGCCCGGAGCCCCGATGTCTGTCGTGCTGTAGATGCGCTGCCAATGGCCGATGAGGAGCAGCAAGAGATTGAAAGGCTGGCACTCAAGGTGTGGGAGGAATCGTCCGATGTTTGTGATTTCTCAGGATTTTTTTCAGTGGGTGCCCAGGTGCAGCTGGTGGTAAACGTCGAAGCCCTGTTTGTCAGGGAAAGCCCGGAGCCCCGATGTCTGTGGTGCTGTAGATGCGCTGCCAATTGCCGGTGAGGAGCAGCAAGAGCTTGTGTTGCTGGCACTTTCGGTGTGGGAGCAATCGTCCGATGTTCATGATTTTTCGGGGTTTTTTTTCAGTGGGCGCTCAGGTGCAGCGGGTGGTAAATGTTGAAGCCCTGTTGGTCAGGGTTAGGGTTAGGGTTAGGGTTAGGGTTAGGTTAGGGTTAGGGTTAGGGTTAGGGTTAGGGTTAGGTTAGGGTTAGGGTTGGGTTAGGGTTAGGATTAGGGTTAGGATTAGGGTTAGGGTTAGGGTTAGGGTTAGGGTTAGGGTTAGGGTTAGGGTTAGGGTTAGGTTAGGGTTAGGGTTAGGGTTAGGTTAGGTTTAGGGTTAGGGTTAGGGTTAGGGGTTAGGGTTAGGGTTAGGGTTAGGGTTAGGGTTAGGTTAGGGTTAGGTTTACTCTTAGGTTAGGGTTAGGGTCAGGGTTTTGTCGGGAATCTGGGGGGAAATGGCGGGATTTTGGGGGCAAATATGGGTTAGGGTTAGGGTTAGGGTTAGGGTTAGGGTTAGGGTTAGGGTTAGGGTTAGGTTAGGGTTAGGGTTACTCTTAGGTTAGGGTCAGGGTCAGGGTTTTGGGGGGAATCTGGGGGGAAATGGCTGGATTTTGGGGGCAAATATGGGATTTTGGTGCAAAATGCAGGAATTTGTGGCAAAAATGGGGGATTATGGGGGAAGTCGCGGGATTTTGGGGCAAAATGTGGGGTTTTAGGGTTAAAATGTGGGATTTTTAGGGTAAATCGCAGGATTTTGGGGGCGAAATGCGGGAATTTTGGTGCGAAATGGGGCGATTTGGGGCAAAAATGCGGGATTTGTGGAGGAAATTGCGAGATTTTGAGGGGCAAAATGTGGGGTTTTAGGGTTAAAATGTGGGATTTTTGGGGGAAATCGCGGGATTTGGGGGGCAAAATGTGGTAATTTGGTGTGATATCTGTGGTGCTGTAGATGCGCTGCCAATGGCCGGTGAGGAGCAGCAAGAACTCGGCAGGCTGGCACTTTCGGTGTGGGAGCAATCGTCCGACGTTCGTGATTTGTCGGGGTTTTTTCTCAGTGGGTGCCCATGTGCAGCTGGTGGTAATCGTCGAAGCCCTGTTGGTCAGGGAAAGCCCGGAGCCCCGATGTCTGTCGTGCTGTAGATGCGCTGCCAATGGCCGATGAGGAGCAGCAAGAGATTGAAAGGCTGGCACTCAAGGTGTGGGAGGAATCGTCCGATGTTTGTGATTTCTCAGGATTTTTTTCAGTGGGTGCCCAGGTGCAGCTGGTGGTAAACGTCGAAGCCCTGTTTGTCAGGGAAAGCCCGGAGCCCCGATGTCTGTGGTGCTGTAGATGCGCTGCCAATTGCCGGTGAGGAGCAGCAAGAGCTTGTGTTGCTGGCACTTTCGGTGTGGGAGCAATCGTCCGATGTTCGTGACTTTTCGGGGTTTTTTTTCAGTGGGCGGTCAGGTGCAGCGGGTGGTAAATGTTGAAGCCCTGTTGGTCAGGGTTAGGGTTAGGGTTTAGGTTAGGGTTAGGGTTAGGGTTAGGGTTAGGTTAGGGTTAGGGTTACTCTTAGGTTAGGGTCAGGGTCAGGGTTTTGGGGGGAATCTGGGGGGAAATGGCTGGATTTTGGGGGCAAATATGGGATTTTGGTGCAAAATGCAGGAATTTGTGGCAAAAATGGGGGATTATGGGGGAAGTCGCGGGATTTTGGGGCAAAATGTGGGGTTTTAGGGTTAAAATGTGGGATTTTTAGGGGAAATCGCAGGATTTTGGGGGCGAAATGCGGGAATTTTGGTGCGAAATGGGGCGATTTGGGGCAAAAATGCGGGATTTGTGCAGGAAATTGCGAGATTTTGAGGGGCAAAATGTGGGGTTTTAGGGTTAAAATGTGGGATTTTTGGGGGAAATCGCAGGATTTGGGGGGCAAAATGTGGTAATTTGGTGTGATATCTGTGGTGCTGTAGATGCGCTGCCAATGGCCGGTGAGGAGCAGCAAGAACTTGGCAGGCTGGCACTTTCGGTGTGGGAGCAATCGTCCGACGTTCGTGATTTGTCGGGGTTTTTTCTCAGTGGGTGCCCATGTGCAGCTGGTGGTAATCGTCGAAGCCCTGTTGGTCAGGGAAAGCCCGGAGCCCCGATGTCTGTCGTGCTGTAGATGCGCTGCCAATGGCCGATGAGGAGCAGCAAGAGATTGAAAGGCTGGCACTCAAGGTGTGGGAGGAATCGTCCGATGTTTGTGATTTCTCAGGATTTTTTTTCAGTGGGTGCCCAGGTGCAGCTGGTGGTAAACGTCGAAGCCCTGTTTGTCAGGGAAAGCCCGGAGCCCCGATGTCTGTGGTGCTGTAGATGCGCTGCCAATTGCCGGTGAGGAGCAGCAAGAGCTTGTGTTGCTGGCACTTTCGGTGTGGGAGCAATCGTCCGATGTTCGTGATTTTTCGGGGTTTTTTTTCAGTGGGCGCTCAGGTGCAGCGGGTGGTAAATGTTGAAGCCCTGTTGGTCAGGGTTAGGGTTAGGGTTAGGGTTAGGTTAGGGTTAGGGTTAGGGTTAGGGTTAGGTTAGGGTTAGGGTTAGGTTAGGGTTAGGGTTAGGGTTAGGGTTAGGGTTAGGGTTAGGGTTAGGGTTAGGTTAGGGTTAGGGT
>NC_141592.1:18737275-18754775 GCF_036417535.1 Chlamydotis macqueenii | reverse complement strand
GGGATTTTGGGGCAAAATGTGGGGTTTTAGGGTTAAAATGTGGGATTTTTAGGGTAAATCGCAGGATTTTGGGGGCGAAATGCGGGAATTTTGGTGCGAAATGGGGCGATTTGGGGCAAAAATGCGGGATTTGTGGAGGAAATTGCGAGATTTTGAGGGGCAAAATGTGGGGTTTTAGGGTTAAAATGTGGGATTTTTGGGGGAAATCGCGGGATTTGGGGGGCAAAATGTGGTAATTTGGTGTGATATCTGTGGTGCTGTAGATGCGCTGCCAATGGCCGGTGAGGAGCAGCAAGAACTTGGCAGGCTGGCACTTTCGGTGTGGGAGCAATCGTCCGACGTTCGTGATTTGTCGGGGTTTTTTCTCAGTGGGTGCCCATGTGCAGCTGGTGGTAATCGTCGAAGCCCTGTTGGTCAGGGAAAGCCCGGAGCCCCGATGTCTGTCGTGCTGTAGATGCGCTGCCAATGGCCGATGAGGAGCAGCAAGAGATTGAAAGGCTGGCACTCAAGGTGTGGGAGGAATCGTCCGATGTTTGTGATTTCTCAGGATTTTTTTCAGTGGGTGCCCAGGTGCAGCTGGTGGTAAACGTCGAAGCCCTGTTTGTCAGGGAAAGCCCGGAGCCCCGATGTCTGTGGTGCTGTAGATGCGCTGCCAATTGCCGGTGAGGAGCAGCAAGAGCTTGTGTTGCTGGCACTTTCGGTGTGGGAGCAATCGTCCGATGTTCGTGATTTTTCGGGGTTTTTTTTCAGTGGGCGCTCAGGTGCAGCGGGTGGTAAATGTTGAAGCCCTGTTGGTCAGGGTTAGGGTTAGGGTTAGGGTTAGGGTTAGGTTAGGGTTAGGGTTAGGGTTAGGGTTAGGTTAGGGTTAGGGTTAGGTTAGGGTTAGGGTTAGGTTAGGATTAGGGTTAGGGTTAGGGTTAGGTTAAGGGTTAGGGTTAGGGTTAGGGTTAGGGTTTAGGGTTAGGGTTAGGGTTAGGTTAGGGTTAGGGTTAGGGTTTAGGGTTAGGGTTAGGGTTAGGTTAGGGTTAGGGTTAGGGTTAGGGTTAGGGTTAGGGTTAGGGTTAGGTTAGGGTTAGGTTTACTCTTAGGTTAGGGTTAGGGTCCGGGTTTTGTCGGGAATCTGGGGGGAAATGGCGGGATTTTGGGGGCAAATATGGGTTAGGGTTAGGGTTAGGTTTAGGGTTAGGTTAGGGTTAGGGTTAGGGTTAGGGTTAGGGTTAGGGTTAGGTTAGGGTTAGGGTTACTCTTAGGTTAGGGTCAGGGTCAGGGTTTTGGGGGCAATCTGGGGGGAAATGGCTGGATTTTGGGGGCAAATATTGGATTTTGGTGCAAAATGCAGGAATTTGTGGCAAAAATGGGGGATTATGGGGGAAGTCGCGGGATTTTGGGGCAAAATGTGGGGTTTTAGGGTTAAAATGTGGGATTTTTGGGGGAAATCGCGGGATTTGGGGGGCAAAATGTGGTAATTTGGTGTGATATCTGTGGTGCTGTAGATGCGCTGCCAATGGCCGGTGAGGAGCAGCAAGAACTTGGCAGGCTGGCATTTTCGGTGTGGGAGCAATCGTCCGACGTTCGTGATTTGTCGGGGTTTTTTCTCAGTGGGTGCCCATGTGCAGCTGGTGGTAATCGTCGAAGCCCTGTTGGTCAGGGAAAGCCCGGAGCCCCGATGTCTGTGGTGCTGTAGATGCGCTGCCAATTGCCGGTGAGGAGCAGCAAGAGCTTGTGTTGCTGGCACTTTCGGTGTGGGAGCAATCGTCCGATGTTCGTGATTTTTCGGGGTTTTTTTCAGTGGGCGCTCAGGTGCAGCGGGTGGTAAATGTTGAAGCCCTGTTGGTCAGGGTTAGGGTTAGGGTTAGGTTAGGGTTAGGGTTAGGGTTAGGGTTAGGTTAGGGTTAGGGTTAGGGTTAGGGTTAGGGTTAGGGTTAGGTTAGGGTTAGGGTTAGGGTTAGGTTAGGATTAGGGTTAGGGTTAGGGTTAGGGTTAGGGTTAGGTTAGGGTTAGGGTTAGGGTTTAGGGTTAGGGTTAGGTTAGGGTTAGGGTTAGGGTTAGGGTTAGGGTTAGGGTTAGGGTTAGGGTTAGGTTAGGGTTAGGTTTACTCTTAGGTTAGGGTTAGGGTCAGGGTTTTGTCGGGAATCTGGGGGGAAATGGCGGGATTTTGGGGGCAAATATGGGTTAGGGTTAGGGTTAGGGTTAGGGTTAGGGTTAGGTTAGGGTTAGGGTTAGGGTTAGGTTAGGGTTAGGGTTACTCTTAGGTTAGGGTCAGGGTCAGGGTTTTGGGGGGAATCTGGGGGGAAATGGCTGGATTTTGGGGGCAAATATGGGATTTTGGTGCAAAATGCAGGAATTTGTGGCAAAAATGGGGGATTATGGGGGAAGTCGCGGGATTTTGGGGCAAAATGTGGGGTTTTAGGGTTAAAATGTGGGATTTTTAGGGTAAATCGCAGGATT
This sequence comes from Chlamydotis macqueenii, assembly GCF_036417535.1. Taxonomy (NCBI): domain Eukaryota; kingdom Metazoa; phylum Chordata; class Aves; order Otidiformes; family Otididae; genus Chlamydotis; species Chlamydotis macqueenii. The sequence continues at coordinate 18,752,327 of NC_141592.1, read as the reverse complement.
TTGGGGGCGAAATGCGGGAATTTTGGTGCGAAATGGGGCGATTTGGGGCAAAAATGCGGGATTTGTGGAGGAAATTGCGAGATTTTGAGGGGCAAAATGTGGGGTTTTAGGGTTAAAATGTGGGATTTTTGGGGGAAATCGCGGGATTTGGGGGGCAAAATGTGGTAATTTGGTGTGATATCTGTGGTGCTGTAGATGCGCTGCCAATGGCCGGTGAGGAGCAGCAAGAACTTGGCAGGCTGGCACTTTCGGTGTGGGAGCAATCGTCCGACGTTCGTGATTTGTCGGGGTTTTTTCTCAGTGGGTGCCCATGTGCAGCTGGTGGTAATCGTCGAAGCCCTGTTGGTCAGGGAAAGCCCGGAGCCCCGATGTCTGTCGTGCTGTAGATGCGCTGCCAATGGCCGATGAGGAGCAGCAAGAGATTGAAAGGCTGGCACTCAAGGTGTGGGAGGAATCGTCCGATGTTTGTGATTTCTCAGGATTTTTTTCAGTGGGTGCCCAGGTGCAGCTGGTGGTAAACGTCGAAGCCCTGTTTGTCAGGGAAAGCCCGGAGCCCCGATGTCTGTGGTGCTGTAGATGCGCTGCCAATTGCCGGTGAGGAGCAGCAAGAGCTTGTGTTGCTGGCACTTTCGGTGTGGGAGCAATCGTCCGATGTTCGTGATTTTTCGGGGTTTTTTTTCAGTGGGCGCTCAGGTGCAGCGGGTGGTAAATGTTGAAGCCCTGTTGGTCAGGGTTAGGGTTAGGGTTGGGTTAGGGTTAGGGTTAGGGTTAGGGTTAGGGTTAGGGTTAGGTTAGGGTTAGGGTTAGGGTTAGGGTTAGGGTTAGGTTAGGGTTAGGGTTAGGTTAGGGTTAGGGTTAGGTTAGGGTTAGGTTAGGGTTAGGGTTAGGGTTAGGGTTAGGGTTAGGTTAGGGTTAGGGTTTAGGGTTAGGGTTAGGGTTAGGATTAGGGTTAGGGTTAGGATTAGGGTTAGGGTTAGGGTTAGGGTTGGGTTAGGGTTAGGGTTAGGGTTAGGGTTGGGTTAGGGTTAGGGTTAGGGTTAGGGTTAGGGTTAGGGTTAGGGTTTAGGGTTAGGGTTAGGTTAGGGTTAGGGTTAGGGTTAGGGTTAGGGTTAGGGTTAGGGTTAGGGTTAGGTTAGGGTTAGGGTTACTCTTAGGTTAGGGTCAGGGTCAGGGTTTTGGGGGGAATCTGGGGGGAAATGGCTGGATTTTGGGGGCAAATATGGGATTTTGGTGCAAAATGCAGGAATTTGTGGCAAAAATGGGGGATTATGGGGGAAGTCGCGGGATTTTGGGGCAAAATGTGGGGTTTTAGGGTTAAAATGTGGGATTTTTAGGGGAAATCGCAGGATTTTGGGGGCGAAATGCGGGAATTTTGGTGCGAAATGGGGCGATTTGGGGCAAAAATGCGGGATTTGTGGAGGAAATTGCGAGATTTTGAGGGGCAAAATGTGGGGTTTTAGGGTTAAAATGTGGGATTTTTGGGGGAAATCGCGGGATTTGGGGGGCAAAATGTGGTAATTTGGTGTGATATCTGTGGTGCTGTAGATGCGCTGCCAATGGCCGGTGAGGAGCAGCAAGAACTTGGCAGGCTGGCACTTTCGGTGTGGGAGCAATCGTCCGACGTTCGTGATTTGTCGGGGTTTTTTCTCAGTGGGTGCCCATGTGCAGCTGGTGGTAATCGTCGAAGCCCTGTTGGTCAGGGAAAGCCCGGAGCCCCGATGTCTGTCGTGCTGTAGATGCGCTGCCAATGGCCGATGAGGAGCAGCAAGAGATTGAAAGGCTGGCACTCAAGGTGTGGGAGGAATCGTCCGATGTTTGTGATTTCTCAGGATTTTTTTCAGTGGGTGCCCAGGTGCAGCTGGTGGTAAACGTCGAAGCCCTGTTTGTCAGGGAAAGCCCGGAGCCCCGATGTCTGTGGTGCTGTAGATGCGCTGCCAATTGCCGGTGAGGAGCAGCAAGAGCTTGTGTTGCTGGCACTTTCGGTGTGGGAGCAATCGTCCGATGTTCATGATTTTTCGGGGTTTTTTTTCAGTGGGCGCTCAGGTGCAGCGGGTGGTAAATGTTGAAGCCCTGTTGGTCAGGGTTAGGGTTAGGGTTAGGGTTAGGGTTAGGTTAGGGTTAGGGTTAGGGTTAGGGTTAGGGTTAGGTTAGGGTTAGGGTTGGGTTAGGGTTAGGGTTAGGGTTAGGGTTAGGGTTAGGGTTAGGGTTAGGGTTAGGATTAGGGTTAGGGTTAGGGTTAGGGTTAGGGTTAGGGTTAGGGTTAGGGTTAGGTTAGGGTTAGGGTTAGGGTTAGGTTAGGGTTAGGGTTAGGGTTAGGGTTAGGGGTTAGGGTTAGGGTTAGGGTTAGGGTTAGGGTTAGGGTTAGGTTAGGGTTAGGTTTACTCTTAGGTTAGGGTTAGGGTCAGGGTTTTGTCGGGAATCTGGGGGGAAATGGCGGGATTTTGGGGGCAAATATGGGTTAGGGTTAGGGTTAGGGTTAGGGTTAGGGTTAGGGTTAGGGTTAGGGTTACTCTTAGGTTAGGGTCAGGGTCAGGGTTTTGGGGGGAATCTGGGGGGAAATGGCTGGATTTTGGGGGCAAATATGGGATTTTGGTGCAAAATGCAGGAATTTGTGGCAAAAATGGGGGATTATGGGGGAAGTCGCGGGATTTTGGGGCAAAATGTGGGGTTTTAGGGTTAAAATGTGGGATTTTTAGGGTAAATCGCAGGATTTTGGGGGCGAAATGCGGGAATTTTGGTGCGAAATGGGGCGATTTGGGGCAAAAATGCGGGATTTGTGGAGGAAATTGCGAGATTTTGAGGGGCAAAATGTGGGGTTTTAGGGTTAAAATGTGGGATTTTTGGGGGAAATCGCGGGATTTGGGGGGCAAAATGTGGTAATTTGGTGTGATATCTGTGGTGCTGTAGATGCGCTGCCAATGGCCGGTGAGGAGCAGCAAGAACTTGGCAGGCTGGCACTTTCGGTGTGGGAGCAATCGTCCGACGTTCGTGATTTGTCGGGGTTTTTTCTCAGTGGGTGCCCATGTGCAGCTGGTGGTAATCGTCGAAGCCCTGTTGGTCAGGGAAAGCCCGGAGCCCCGATGTCTGTCGTGCTGTAGATGCGCTGCCAATGGCCGATGAGGAGCAGCAAGAGATTGAAAGGCTGGCACTCAAGGTGTGGGAGGAATCGTCCGATGTTTGTGATTTCTCAGGATTTTTTTCAGTGGGTGCCCAGGTGCAGCTGGTGGTAAACGTCGAAGCCCTGTTTGTCAGGGAAAGCCCGGAGCCCCGATGTCTGTGGTGCTGTAGATGCGCTGCCAATTGCCGGTGAGGAGCAGCAAGAGCTTGTGTTGCTGGCACTTTCGGTGTGGGAGCAATCGTCCGATGTTCGTGACTTTTCGGGGTTTTTTTTCAGTGGGCGCTCAGGTGCAGCGGGTGGTAAATGTTGAAGCCCTGTTGGTCAGGGTTAGGGTTAGGGTTAGGGTTAGGGTTAGGGTTAGGGTTAGGGTTAGGTTAGGGTTAGGGTTACTCTTAGGTTAGGGTCAGGGTTTTGGGGGGAATCTGGGGGGAAATGGCTGGATTTTGGGGGCAAATATGGGATTTTGGTGCAAAATGCAGGAATTTGTGGCAAAAATGGGGGATTATGGGGGAAGTCGCGGGATTTTGGGGCAAAATGTGGGGTTTTAGGGTTAAAATGTGGGATTTTTGGGGGAAATCGCGGGATTTGGGGGGCAAAATGTGGTAATTTGGTGTGATATCTGTGGTGCTGTAGATGCGCTGCCAATGGCCGGTGAGGAGCAGCAAGAACTTGGCAGGCTGGCACTTTCGGTGTGGGAGCAATCGTCCGACGTTCGTGATTTGTCGGGGTTTTTTCTCAGTGGGTGCCCATGTGCAGCTGGTGGTAATCGTCGAAGCCCTGTTGGTCAGGGAAAGCCCGGAGCCCCGATGTCTGTCGTGCTGTAGATGCGCTGCCAATGGCCGATGAGGAGCAGCAAGAGATTGAAAGGCTGGCACTCAAGGTGTGGGAGGAATCGTCCGATGTTTGTGATTTCTCAGGATTTTTTTTCAGTGGGTGCCCAGGTGCAGCTGGTGGTAAACGTCGAAGCCCTGTTTGTCAGGGAAAGCCCGGAGCCCCGATGTCTGTGGTGCTGTAGATGCGCTGCCAATTGCCGGTGAGGAGCAGCAAGAGCTTGTGTTGCTGGCACTTTCGGTGTGGGAGCAATCGTCCGATGTTCGTGATTTTTCGGGGTTTTTTTTCAGTGGGCGCTCAGGTGCAGCGGGTGGTAAATGTTGAAGCCCTGTTGGTCAGGGTTAGGGTTAGGGTTAGGGTTAGGTTAGGGTTAGGGTTAGGGTTAGGGTTAGGTTAGGGTTAGGGTTAGGTTAGGGTTAGGGTTAGGGTTAGGGTTAGGGTTAGGGTTAGGTTAGGGTTAGGGTTAGGGTTAGGGTTAGGGTTAGGGTTAGGTTAGGGTTAGGGTTAGGGTTTAGGGTTAGGGTTAGGTTTAGGTTAGGGTTAGGGTTAGGGTTAGGGTTAGGGTTAGGGTTAGGGTTAGGTTTACTCTTAGGTTAGGGTTAGGGTCAGGGTTTTGTCGGGAATCTGGGGGGAAATGGCGGGATTTTGGGGGCAAATATGGGTTAGGGTTAGGGTTAGGGTTAGGGTTAGGGTTAGGGTTAGGTTAGGGTTAGGGTTACTCTTAGGTTAGGGTCAGGGTCAGGGTTTTGGGGGGAATCTGGGGGGAAATGGCTGGATTTTGGGGGCAAATATGGGATTTTGGTGCAAAATGCAGGAATTTGTGGCAAAAATGGGGGATTATGGGGGAAGTCGCGGGATTTTGGGGCAAAATGTGGGGTTTTAGGGTTAAAATGTGGGATTTTTAGGGTAAATCGCAGGATTTTGGGGGCGAAATGCGGGAATTTTGGTGCGAAATTGGGCGATTTGGGGCAAAAATGCGGGATTTGTGGAGGAAATTGCGAGATTTTGAGGGGCAAAATGTGGGGTTTTAGGGTTAAAATGTGGGATTTTTGGGGGAAATCGCGGGATTTGGGGGGCAAAATGTGGTAATTTGGTGTGATATCTGTGGTGCTGTAGATGCGCTGCCAATGGCCGGTGAGGAGCAGCAAGAACTTGGCAGGCTGGCACTTTCGGTGTGGGAGCAATCGTCCGACGTTCGTGATTTGTCGGGGTTTTTTCTCAGTGGGTGCCCATGTGCAGCTGGTGGTAATCGTCGAAGCCCTGTTGGTCAGGGAAAGCCCGGAGCCCAGATGTCTGTCGTGCTGTAGATGCGCTGCCAATGGCCGATGAGGAGCAGCAAGAGATTGAAAGGCTGGCACTCAAGGTGTGGGAGGAATCGTCCGATGTTTGTGATTTCTCAGGATTTTTTTCAGTGGGTGCCCAGGTGCAGCTGGTGGTAAACGTCGAAGCCCTGTTTGTCAGGGAAAGCCCGGAGCCCCGATGTCTGTGGTGCTGTAGATGCGCTGCCAATTGCCGGTGAGGAGCAGCAAGAGCTTGTGTTGCTGGCACTTTCGGTGTTGGAGCAATCGTCCGATGTTCGTGATTTTTCGGGGTTTTTTTTCAGTGGGCGCTCAGGTGCAGCGGGTGGTAAATGTTGAAGCCCTGTTGGTCAGGGTTAGGGTTAGGGTTAGGTTAGGGTTAGGCTTAGGGTTAGGGTTAGGGTTAGGTTAGGGTTAGGGTTAGGTTAGGGTTAGGGTTAGGGTTAGGGTTAGGTTAGGGTTAGGGTTAGGGTTAGGGTTAGGGTTAGGGTTAGGGTTAGGGTTAGGGTTAGGGTTTAGGGTTAGGGTTGGGGTTAGGGTTAGGTTAGGGTTAGGGTTAGGGTTAGGTTAGGGTTAGGGTTAGGGTTAGGGTTAGGTTAGGGTTAGGGTTAGGGTTAGGTTAGGGTTAGGTTTACTCTTAGGGTTAGGGTTAGGGTTAGGGTTAGGGTTAGGGTTAGGGTTAGGGTTAGGGTTAGGGTTAGGGTTAGGTTAGGGTTAGGGTTAGGGTTAGGGTTAGGGTTAGGGTTAGGGTTAGGGTTAGGGTTAGGGTTTAGGGTTAGGGTTAGGGTTAGGTTAGGGTTAGGGTTAGGTTAGGGTTAGGGTTAGGGTTAGGGTTAGGGTTAGGTTAGGGTTAGGTTTACTCTTAGGTTAGGGTTAGGGTCAGGGTTTTGTCGGGAATCTGGGGGGAAATGGCGGGATTTTGGGGGCAAATATGGGTTAGGGTTAGGGTTAGGGTTAGGGTTAGGTTAGGGTTAGGGTTACTCTTAGGTTAGGGTCAGGGTCAGGGTTTTGGGGGGAATCTGGGGGGAAATGGCTGGATTTTGGGGGCAAATATGGGATTTTGGTGCAAAATGCAGGAATTTGTGGCAAAAATGGGGGATTATGGGGGAAGTCGCGGGATTTTGGGGCAAAATGTGGGGTTTTAGGGTTAAAATGTGGGATTTTTAGGGTAAATCGCAGGATTTTGGGGGCGAAATGCGGGAATTTTGGTGCGAAATGGGGCGATTTGGGGCAAAAATGCGGGATTTGTGGAGGAAATTGCGAGATTTTGAGGGGCAAAATGTGGGGTTTTAGGGTTAAAATGTGGGATTTTTGGGGGAAATCGCGGGATTTGGGGGGCAAAATGTGGTAATTTGGTGTGATATCTGTGGTGCTGTAGATGCGCTGCCAATGGCCGGTGAGGAGCAGCAAGAACTTGGCAGGCTGGCACTTTCGGTGTGGGAGCAATCGTCCGACGTTCGTGATTTGTCGGGGTTTTTTCTCAGTGGGTGCCCATGTGCAGCTGGTGGTAATCGTCGAAGCCCTGTTGGTCAGGGAAAGCCCGGAGCCCCGATGTCTGTCGTGCTGTAGATGCGCTGCCAATGGCCGATGAGGAGCAGCAAGAGATTGAAAGGCTGGCACTCAAGGTGTGGGAGGAATCGTCCGATGTTTGTGATTTCTCAGGATTTTTTTCAGTGGGTGCCCAGGTGCAGCTGGTGGTAAACGTCGAAGCCCTGTTTGTCAGGGAAAGCCCGGAGCCCCGATGTCTGTGGTGCTGTAGATGCGCTGCCAATTGCCGGTGAGGAGCAGCAAGAGCTTGTGTTGCTGGCACTTTCGGTGTGGGAGCAATCGTCCGATGTTCGTGATTTTTCGGGGTTTTTTTTCAGTGGGCGCTCAGGTGCAGCGGGTGGTAAATGTTGAAGCCCTGTTGGTCAGGGTTAGGGTTAGGGTTAGGGTTAGGGCTAGGTTAGGGTTAGGGTTAGGGTTAGGTTAGGGTTAGGGTTAGGTTAGGGTTAGTGTTAGGGTTAGGATTAGGGTTAGGGTTAGGGTTAGGTTAGGGTTAGGGTTAGGGTTAGGGTTAGGGTTAGGGTTAGGGTTAGGTTAGGGTTAGGGTTAGGGTTAGGGTTAGGGTTAGGGTTAGGGTTAGGGTTAGGGTTAGGGTTAGGGTTAGGGTTAGGGTTAGGTTAGGGTTAGGTTTACTCTTAGGTTAGGGTTAGGGTCAGGGTTTTGTCGGGAATCTGGGGGGAAATGGCGGGATTTTGGGGGCAAATATGGGTTAGGGTTAGGGTTAGGGTTAGGGTTAGGGTTAGGGTTAGGGTTAGGGTTAGGATTAGGGTTGGGTTAGGGTTAGGGTTAGGGTTAGGGTTAGGTTAGGGTTAGGGTTACTCTTAGGTTAGGGTCAGGGTCAGGGTTTTGGGGGGAATCTGGGGGGAAATGGCTGGATTTTGGGGGCAAATATGGGATTTTGGTGCAAAATGCAGGAATTTGTGGCAAAAATGGGGGATTATGGGGGAAGTCGCGGGATTTTGGGGCAAAATGTGGGGTTTTAGGGTTAAAATGTGGGATTTTTAGGGTAAATCGCAGGATTTTGGGGGCGAAATGCGGGAATTTTGGTGCGAAATGGGGCGATTTGGGGCAAAAATGCGGGATTTGTGGAGGAAATTGCGAGATTTTGAGGGGCAAAATGTGGGGTTTTAGGGTTAAAATGTGGGATTTTTGGGGGAAATCGCGGGATTTGGGGGGCAAAATGTGGTAATTTGGTGTGATATCTGTGGTGCTGTAGATGCGCTGCCAATGGCCGGTGAGGAGCAGCAAGAACTTGGCAGGCTGGCACTTTCGGTGTGGGAGCAATCGTGCGACGTTCGTGATTTGTCGGGGTTTTTTCTCAGTGGGTGCCCATGTGCAGCTGGTGGTAATCGTCGAAGCCCTGTTGGTCAGGGAAAGCCCGGAGCCCCGATGTCTGTCGTGCTGTAGATGCGCTGCCAATGGCGGATGAGGAGCAGCAAGAGATTGAAAGGCTGGCACTCAAGGTGTGGGAGGAATCGTCCGATGTTTGTGATTTCTCAGGATTTTTTTCAGTGGGTGCCCAGGTGCAGCTGGTGGTAAACGTCGAAGCCCTGTTTGTCAGGGAAAGCCCGGAGCCCCGATGTCTGTGGTGCTGTAGATGCGCTGCCAATTGCCGGTGAGGAGCAGCAAGAGCTTGTGTTGCTGGCACTTTCGGTGTGGGAGCAATCGTCCGATGTTCGTGATTTTTCGGGGTTTTTTTTCAGTGGGCGCTCAGGTGCAGCGGGTGGTAAATGTTGAAGCCCTGTTGGTCAGGGTTAGGGTTAGGGTTAGGGTTAGGGTTAGGTTAGGGTTAGGGTTAGGGTTAGGTTAGGTTTAGGTTAGGGTTAGGGTTAGGGTTAGGGTTAGGGTTAGGGTTGGGTTAGGGTTAGGGTTAGGTCAGGATTAGGGTTAGGGTTAGGATTAGGGTTAGGGTTAGGGTTAGGGTTAGGGTTAGGGTTTAGGGTTAGGGTTAGGGTTAGGGTTAGGTTAGGGTTAGGGTTAGGGTTAGGGTTAGGTTAGGGTTAGGTTTACTCTTAGGTTAGGGTTAGGGTCAGGGTTTTGTCGGGAATCTGGGGGGAAATGGCGGGATTTTGGGGGCAAATATGGGTTAGGGTTAGGGTTAGGGTTAGGGTTAGGGTTAGGGTTAGGGTTAGGGTTAGGGTTAGGTTAGGGTTAGGGTTACTCTTAGGTTAGGGTCAGGGTCAGGGTTTTGGGGGGAATCTGGGGGGAAATGGCTGGATTTTGGGGGCAAATATGGGATTTTGGTGCAAAATGCAGGAATTTGTGGCAAAAATGGGGGATTATGGGGGAAGTCGCGGGATTTTGGGGCAAAATGTGGGGTTTTAGGGTTAAAATGTGGGATTTTTAGGGTAAATCGCAGGATTTTGGGGGCGAAATGCGGGAATTTTGGTGCGAAATTGGGCGATTTGGGGCAAAAATGCGGGATTTGTGGAGGAAATTGCGAGATTTTGAGGGGCAAAATGTGGGGTTTTAGGGTTAAAATGTGGGATTTTTGGGGGAAATCGCGGGATTTGGGGGGCAAAATGTGGTAATTTGGTGTGATATCTGTGGTGCTGTAGATGCGCTGCCAATGGCCGGTGAGGAGCAGCAAGAACTTGGCAGGCTGGCACTTTCGGTGTGGGAGCAATCGTCCGACGTTCGTGATTTGTCGGGGTTTTTTCTCAGTGGGTGCCCATGTGCAGCTGGTGGTAATCGTCGAAGCCCTGTTGGTCAGGGAAAGCCCGGAGCCCCGATGTCTGTCGTGCTGTAGATGCGCTGCCAATGGCCGATGAGGAGCAGCAAGAGATTGAAAGGCTGGCACTCAAGGTGTGGGAGGAATCGTCCGATGTTTGTGATTTCTCAGGATTTTTTTCAGTGGGTGCCCAGGTGCAGCTGGTGGTAAACGTCGAAGCCCTGTTTGTCAGGGAAAGCCCGGAGCCCCGATGTCTGTGGTGCTGTAGATGCGCTGCCAATTGCCGGTGAGGAGCAGCAAGAGCTTGTGTTGCTGGCACTTTCGGTGTGGGAGCAATCGTCCGATGTTCGTGATTTTTCGGGGTTTTTTTTCAGTGGGCGCTCAGGTGCAGCGGGTGGTAAATGTTGAAGCCCTGTTGGTCAGGGTTAGGGTTAGGGTTAGGTTAGGGTTAGGCTTAGGGTTAGGGTTAGGGTTAGGTTAGGGTTAGGGTTAGGTTAGGGTTAGGGTTAGGGTTAGGGTTAGGGTTAGGTTAGGGTTAGGGTTAGGGTTAGGGTTAGGGTTAGGGTTAGGGTTAGGGTTAGGGTTTAGGGTTAGGGTTAGGGTTAGGGTTAGGGTTAGGGTTTAGGGTTAGGGTTAGGGTTAGGGTTAGGTTAGGGTTAGGGTTAGGGTTAGGGTTAGGTTAGGGTTAGGGTTAGGGTTAGGGTTAGGTTAGGGTTAGGGTTAGGGTTAGGTTAGGGTTAGGTTTACTCTTAGGTTAGGGTTAGGGTCAGGGTTTTGTCGGGAATCTGGGGGGAAATGGCGGGATTTTGGGGGCAAATATGGGTTAGGGTTAGGGTTAGTGTTAGGGTTAGGGTTAGGGTTAGGGTTAGGGTTACTCTTAGGTTAGGGTCAGGGTCAGGGTTTTGGGGGGAATCTGATGGGAAATGGCTGGATTTTGGGGGCAAATATGGGATTTTGGTGCAAAATGCAGGAATTTGTGGCAAAAATGGGGGATTATGGGGGAAGTCGCGGGATTTTGGGGCAAAATGTGGGGTTTTAGGGTTAAAATGTGGGATTTTTAGGGTAAATCGCAGGATTTTGGGGGCGAAATGCGGGAATTTTGGTGCGAAATGGGGCGATTTGGGGCAAAAATGCGGGATTTGTGGAGGAAATTGCGAGATTTTGAGGGGCAAAATGTGGGGTTTTAGGGTTAAAATGTGGGATTTTTGGGGGAAATCGCGGGATTTGGGGGGCAAAATGTGGTAATTTGGTGTGATATCTGTGGTGCTGTAGATGCGCTGCCAATGGCCGGTGAGGAGCAGCAAGAACTTGGCAGGCTGGCACTTTCGGTGTGGGAGCAATCGTCCGACGTTCGTGATTTGTCGGGGTTTTTTCTCAGTGGGTGCCCATGTGCAGCTGGTGGTAATCGTCGAAGCCCTGTTGGTCAGGGAAAGCCCGGAGCCCCGATGTCTGTCGTGCTGTAGATGCGCTGCCAATGGCCGATGAGGAGCAGCAAGAGATTGAAAGGCTGGCACTCAAGGTGTGGGAGGAATCGTCCGATGTTTGTGATTTCTCAGGATTTTTTTCAGTGGGTGCCCAGGTGCAGCTGGTGGTAAACGTCGAAGCCCTGTTTGTCAGGGAAAGCCCGGAGCCCCGATGTCTGTGGTGCTGTAGATGCGCTGCCAATTGCCGGTGAGGAGCAGCAAGAGCTTGTGTTGCTGGCACTTTCGGTGTGGGAGCAATCGTCCGATGTTCATGATTTTTCGGGGGTTTTTTTCAGTGGGCGCTCAGGTGCAGCGGGTGGTAAATGTTGAAGCCCTGTTGGTCAGGGTTAGGGTTAGGGTTAGGGTTAGGTTAGGGTTAGGGTTAGGGTTAGGGTTAGGTTAGGGTTAGGGTTAGGGTTAGGGTTAGGGTTAGGGTTAGGGTTAGGGTTAGGTTAGGGTTAGGGTTAGGGTTAGGGTTAGGGTTTAGGGTTAGGGTTAGGGTTTAGGGTTAGGGTTAGGGTTAGGGTTAGGTTAGGGTTAGGGTTAGGGTTAGGGTTAGGTTTACTCTTAGGTTAGGGTTAGGGTCAGGGTTTTGTCGGGAATCTGGGGGGAAATGGCGGGATTTTGGGGGCAAATATGGGTTAGGGTTAGGGTTAGGGTTAGGGTTAGGGTTAGGGTTAGGGTTAGGGTTAGGTTAGGGTTAGGGTTAGGGTTAGGGTTAGGGTTAGGGTTAGGGTTAGGGTTACTCTTAGGTTAGGGTCAGGGTCAGGGTTTTGGGGGGAATCTGGGGGGAAATGGCTGGATTTTGGGGGCAAATATGGGATTTTGGTGCAAAATGCAGGAATTTGTGGCAAAAATGGGGGATTATGGGGGAAGTCGCGGGATTTTGGGGCAAAATGTGGGGTTTTAGGGTTAAAATGTGGGATTTTTAGGGTAAATCGCAGGATTTTGGGGGCGAAATGCGGGAATTTTGGTGCGAAATGGGGCGATTTGGGGCAAAAATGCGGGATTTGTGGAGGAAATTGCGAGATTTTGAGGGGCAAAATGTGGGGTTTTAGGGTTAAAATGTGGGATTTTTTGGGGGAAATCGCGGGATTTGGGGGGCAAAATGTGGTAATTTGGTGTGATATCTGTGGTGCTGTAGATGCGCTGCCAATGGCCGGTGAGGAGCAGCAAGAACTTGGCAGGCTGGCACTTTCGGTGTGGGAGCAATCGTCCGACGTTCGTGATTTGTCGGGGTTTTTTCTCAGTGGGTGCCCATGTGCAGCTGGTGGTAATCGTCGAAGCCCTGTTGGTCAGGGAAAGCCCGGAGCCCCGATGTCTGTCGTGCTGTAGATGCGCTGCCAATGGCCGATGAGGAGCAGCAAGAGATTGAAAGGCTGGCACTCAAGGTGTGGGAGGAATCGTCCGATGTTTGTGATTTCTCAGGATTTTTTTCAGTGGGTGCCCAGGTGCAGCTGGTGGTAAACGTCGAAGCCCTGTTTGTCAGGGAAAGCCCGGAGCCCCGATGTCTGTGGTGCTGTAGATGCGCTGCCAATTGCCGGTGAGGAGCAGCAAGAGCTTGTGTTGCTGGCACTTTCGGTGTGGGAGCAATCGTCCGATGTTCGTGATTTTTCGGGGTTTTTTTTCAGTGGGCGCTCAGGTGCAGCGGGTGGTAAATGTTGAAGCCCTGTTGGTCAGGGTTAGGGTTAGGGTTAGGGTTAGGGTTAGGTTAGGGTTAGGCTTAGGGTTAGGGTTAGGGTTAGGGTTAGGTTAGGGTTAGGGTTAGGTTAGGGTTAGGGTTAGGTTAGGGTTAGGGTTAGGGTTAGGGTTAGGGTTAGGGTTAGGTTAGGGTTAGGGTTAGGGTTAGGGTTAGGGTTAGGGTTAGGGTTAGGGTTAGGGTTTAGGGTTAGGGTTAGGGTTAGGTTAGGGTTAGGGTTAGGGTTAGGTTAGGGTTAGGTTAGGGTTAGGGTTAGGGTTAGGTTAGGGTTAGGGTTAGGGTTAGGGTTAGGTTAGGGTTAGGTTTACTCTTAGGTTAGGGTTAGGGTCAGGGTTTTGTCGGGAATCTGGGGGGAAATGGCGGGATTTTGGGGGCAAATATGGGTTAGGGTTAGGGTTAGGGTTAGGGTTAGGGTTAGGGTTAGGGTTAGGTTAGGGTTAGGGTTACTCTTAGGTTAGGGTCAGGGTCAGGGTTTTGGGGGGAATCTGGGGGGAAATGGCTGGATTTTGGGGGCAAATATGGGATTTTGGTGCAAAATGCAGGAATTTGTGGCAAAAATGGGGGATTATGGGGGAAGTCGCGGGATTTTGGGGCAAAATGTGGGGTTTTAGGGTTAAAATGTGGGATTTTTAGGGTAAATCGCAGGATTTTGGGGGCGAAATGCGGGAATTTTGGTGCGAAATGGGGCGATTTGGGGCAAAAATGCGGGATTTGTGGAGGAAATTGCGAGATTTTGAGGGGCAAAATGTGGGGTTTTAGGGTTAAAATGTGGGATTTTTGGGGGAAATCGCGGGATTTGGGGGGCAAAATGTGGTAATTTGGTGTGATATCTGTGGTGCTGTAGATGCGCTGCCAATGGCCGGTGAGGAGCAGCAAGAACTTGGCAGGCTGGCACTTTCGGTGTGGGAGCAATCGTCCGACGTTCGTGATTTGTCGGGGTTTTTTCTCAGTGGGTGCCCATGTGCAGCTGGTGGTAATCGTCGAAGCCCTGTTGGTCAGGGAAAGCCCGGAGCCCCGATGTCTGTCGTGCTGTAGATGCGCTGCCAATGGCCGATGAGGAGCAGCAAGAGATTGAAAGGCTGGCACTCAAGGTGTGGGAGGAATCGTCCGATGTTTGTGATTTCTCAGGATTTTTTTCAGTGGGTGCCCAGGTGCAGCTGGTGGTAAACGTCGAAGCCCTGTTTGTCAGGGAAAGCCCGGAGCCCCGATGTCTGTGGTGCTGTAGATGCGCTGCCAATTGCCGGTGAGGAGCAGCAAGAGCTTGTGTTGCTGGCACTTTCGGTGTGGGAGCAATCGTCCGATGTTCGTGATTTTTCGGGGTTTTTTTTCAGTGGGCGCTCAGGTGCAGCGGGTGGTAAATGTTGAAGCCCTGTTGGTCAGGGTTAGGGTTAGGGTTAGGGTTAGGGTTAGGCTTAGGGTTAGGGTTAGGGTTAGGTTAGGTTTAGGTTAGGGTTAGGGTTAGGGTTAGGGTTAGGGTTAGGGTTAGGGTTAGGGTTAGGGTTAGGGTTTAGTGTTAGGGTTAGGGTTGGGTTAGGGTTAGGGTTAGGGTTAGGGTTAGGGTTAGGGTTAGGTTTACTCTTAGGTTAGGGTTAGGGTCAGGGTTTTCTCGGGAATCTGGGGGGAAATGGCGGGATTTTGGGGGCAAATATGGGTTAGCGTTAGGGTTAGGGTTAGGGTTAGGGTTAGGGTTACTCTTAGGTTAGGGTCAGGGTCAGGGTTTTGGGGGGAATCTGGGGGGAAATGGCTGGATTTTGGGGGCAAATATGGGATTTTGGTGCAAAATGCAGGAATTTGTGGCAAAAATGGGGGATTATGGGGGAAGTCGCGGGATTTTGGGGCAAAATGTGGGGTTTTAGGGTTAAAATGTGGGATTTTTAGGGTAAATCGCAGGATTTTGGGGGCGAAATGCGGGAATTTTGGTGCGAAATGGGGCGATTTGGGGCAAAAATGCGGGATTTGTGGAGGAAATTGCGAGATTTTGAGGGGCAAAATGTGGGGTTTTAGGGTTAAAATGTGGGATTTTTGGGGGAAATCGCGGGATTTGGGGGGCAAAATGTGGTAATTTGGTGTGATATCTGTGGTGCTGTAGATGCGCTGCCAATGGCCGGTGAGGAGCAGCAAGAACTTGGCAGGCTGGCACTTTCGGTGTGGGAGCAATCGTCCGACGTTCGTGATTTGTCGGGGTTTTTTCTCAGTGGGTGCCCATGTGCAGCTGGTGGTAATCGTCGAAGCCCTGTTGGTCAGGGAAAGCCCGGAGCCCCGATGTCTGTCGTGCTGTAGATGCGCTGCCAATGGCCGATGAGGAGCAGCAAGAGATTGAAAGGCTGGCACTCAAGGTGTGGGAGGAATCGTCCGATGTTTGTGATTTCTCAGGATTTTTTTCAGTGGGTGCCCAGGTGCAGCTGGTGGTAATCGTCGAAGCCCTGT
>NC_141592.1:18724775-18729775 GCF_036417535.1 Chlamydotis macqueenii | reverse complement strand
GTCAGGGAAAGCCCGGAGCCCCGATGTCTGTCGTGCTGTAGATGCGCTGCCAATGGCCGATGAGGAGCAGCAAGAGATTGAAAGGCTGGCACTCAAGGTGTGGGAGGAATCGTCCGATGTTTGTGATTTCTCAGGATTTTTTTCAGTGGGTGCCCAGGTGCAGCTGGTGGTAAACGTCGAAGCCCTGTTTGTCAGGGAAAGCCCGGAGCCCCGATGTCTGTGGTGCTGTAGATGCGCTGCCAATTGCCGGTGAGGAGCAGCAAGAGCTTGTGTTGCTGGCACTTTCGGTGTGGGAGCAATCGTCCGATGTTCGTGATTTTTCGGGGGTTTTTTTCA
The DNA here is from genome assembly GCF_036417535.1 of Chlamydotis macqueenii. NCBI lineage: Eukaryota > Metazoa > Chordata > Aves > Otidiformes > Otididae > Chlamydotis > Chlamydotis macqueenii. The sequence goes on along the minus strand of NC_141592.1, from coordinate 18,729,439 downwards.
GTGGGCGCTCAGGTGCAGCGGGTGGTAAATGTTGAAGCCCTGTTGGTCAGGGTTAGGGTTAGGGTTAGGGTTAGGGTTAGGTTAGGGTTAGGGTTAGGTTAGGGTTAGGGTTAGGTTAGGGTTAGGGTTAGGTTAGGATTAGGGTTAGGGTTAGGGTTAGGTTAAGGGTTAGGGTTAGGTTAGGGTTAGGGTTAGGGTTAGGGTTAGGGTTAGGGTTTAGGGTTAGGGTTAGGGTTAGGGTTAGGTTAGGGTTAGGGTTAGGTTAGGGTTAGGGTTAGGGTTTAGGGTTAGGGTTAGGGTTAGGTTAGGGTTAGGGTTAGGGTTAGGGTTAGGGTTAGGGTTAGGGTTAGGGTTAGGTTAGGGTTAGGTTTACTCTTAGGTTAGGGTTAGGGTCAGGGTTTTGTCGGGAATCTGGGGGGAAATGGCGGGATTTTGGGGGCAAATATGGGTTAGGGTTAGGGTTAGGGTTAGGGTTAGGTTAGGGTTAGGGTTAGGGTTAGGGTTAGGTTAGGGTTAGGGTTACTCTTAGGTTAGGGTCAGGGTCAGGGTTTTGGGGGCAATCTGGGGGGAAATGGCTGGATTTTGGGGGCAAATATTGGATTTTGGTGCAAAATGCAGGAATTTGTGGCAAAAATGGGGGATTATGGGGGAAGTCGCGGGATTTTGGGGCAAAATGTGGGGTTTTAGGGTTAAAATGTGGGATTTTTGGGGGAAATCGCGGGATTTGGGGGGCAAAATGTGGTAATTTGGTGTGATATCTGTGGTGCTGTAGATGCGCTGCCAATGGCCGGTGAGGAGCAGCAAGAACTTGGCAGGCTGGCATTTTCGGTGTGGGAGCAATCGTCCGACGTTCGTGATTTGTCGGGGTTTTTTCTCAGTGGGTGCCCATGTGCAGCTGGTGGTAATCGTCGAAGCCCTGTTGGTCAGGGAAAGCCCGGAGCCCCGATGTCTGTGGTGCTGTAGATGCGCTGCCAATTGCCGGTGAGGAGCAGCAAGAGCTTGTGTTGCTGGCACTTTCGGTGTGGGAGCAATCGTCCGATGTTCGTGATTTTTCGGGGTTTTTTTTCAGTGGGCGCTCAGGTGCAGCGGGTGGTAAATGTTGAAGCCCTGTTGGTCAGGGTTAGGGTTAGGGTTAGGTTAGGGTTAGGGTTAGGGTTAGGGTTAGGTTAGGGTTAGGGTTAGGGTTAGGGTTAGGGTTAGGGTTAGGGTTAGGTTAGGGTTAGGGTTAGGTTAGGATTAGGGTTAGGGTTAGGGTTAGGGTTAGGGTTTAGGGTTAGGGTTAGGGTTAGGGTTAGGGTTTAGGGTTAGGGTTAGGGTTAGGGTTAGGGTTAGGGTTAGGGTTAGGGTTAGGGTTAGGTTAGGGTTAGGTTTACTCTTAGGTTAGGGTTAGGGTCAGGGTTTTGTCGGGAATCTGGGGGGAAATGGCGGGATTTTGGGGGCAAATATGGGTTAGGGTTAGGGTTAGGGTTAGGGTTAGGGTTAGGGTTAGGTTAGGGTTAGGGTTACTCTTAGGTTAGGGTCAGGGTCAGGGTTTTGGGGGGAATCTGGGGGGAAATGGCTGGATTTTGGGGGCAAATATGGGATTTTGGTGCAAAATGCAGGAATTTGTGGCAAAAATGGGGGATTATGGGGGAAGTCGCGGGATTTTGGGGCAAAATGTGGGGTTTTAGGGTTAAAATGTGGGATTTTTAGGGTAAATCGCAGGATTTTGTGGGCGAAATGCGGGAATTTTGGTGCGAAATGGGGCGATTTGGGGCAAAAATGCGGGATTTGTGGAGGAAATTGCGAGATTTTGAGGGGCAAAATGTGGGGTTTTAGGGTTAAAATGTGGGATTTTTGGGGGAAATCGCGGGATTTGGGGGGCAAAATGTGGTAATTTGGTGTGATATCTGTGGTGCTGTAGATGCGCTGCCAATGGCCGGTGAGGAGCAGCAAGAACTTGGCAGGCTGGCACTTTCGGTGTGGGAGCAATCGTCCGACGTTCGTGATTTGTCGGGGTTTTTTCTCAGTGGGTGCCCATGTGCAGCTGGTGGTAATCGTCGAAGCCCTGTTGGTCAGGGAAAGCCCGGAGCCCCGATGTCTGTCGTGCTGTAGATGCGCTGCCAATGGCCGATGAGGAGCAGCAAGAGATTGAAAGGCTGGCACTCAAGGTGTGGGAGGAATCGTCCGATGTTTGTGATTTCTCAGGATTTTTTTCAGTGGGTGCCCAGGTGCAGCTGGTGGTAAACGTCGAAGCCCTGTTTGTCAGGGAAAGCCCGGAGCCCCGATGTCTGTGGTGCTGTAGATGCGCTGCCAATTGCCGGTGAGGAGCAGCAAGAGCTTGTGTTGCTGGCACTTTCGGTGTGGGAGCAATCGTCCGATGTTCGTGATTTTTCGGGGTTTTTTTTCAGTGGGCGCTCAGGTGCAGCGGGTGGTAAATGTTGAAGCCCTGTTGGTCAGGGTTAGGGTTAGGGTTAGGGTTAGGGTTGGGTTAGGGTTAGGGTTAGGGTTAGGGTTAGGGTTAGGTTAGGGTTAGGGTTAGGGTTAGGGTTAGGGTTAGGTTAGGGTTAGGGTTAGGTTAGGGTTAGGTTAGGGTTAGGGTTAGGGTTAGGGTTAGGGTTAGGGTTAGGTTAGGGTTAGGTTAGGGTTAGGGTTAGGGTTAGGGTTAGGATTAGGGTTAGGGTTAGGATTAGGGTTAGGGTTAGGGTTAGGGTTTGGTTAGGGTTAGGGTTAGGGTTAGGGTTGGGTTAGGGTTAGGGTTAGGGTTAGGGTTAGGGTTTAGGGTTAGGGTTAGGTTAGGGTTAGGGTTAGGGTTAGGGTTAGGGTTAGGGTTAGGGTTAGGGTTAGGGTTAGGGTTAGGTTAGGGTTAGGGTTAGGGTTAGGTTAGGGTTAGGTTTACTCTTAGGTTAGGGTTAGGGTCAGGGTTTTGTCGGGAATCTGGGGGGAAATGGCGGGATTTTGGGGGCAAATATGGGTTAGGGTTAGGGTTAGGGTTAGGGTTAGGGTTAGGGTTAGGTTAGGGTTAGGGTTAGGGTTAGGTTAGGGTCAGGGTCAGGGTTTTGGGGGGAATCTGATGGGAAATGGCTGGATTTTGGGGGCAAATATGGGATTTTGGTGCAAAATGCAGGAATTTGTGGCAAAAATGGGGGATTATGGGGGAAGTCGCGGGATTTTGGGGCAAAATGTGGGGTTTTAGGGTTAAAATGTGGGATTTTTAGGGTAAATCGCAGGATTTTGGGGGCGAAATGCGGGAATTTTGGTGCGAAATGGGGCGATTTGGGGCAAAAATGCGGGATTTGTGGAGGAAATTGCGAGATTTTGAGGGGCAAAATGTGGGGTTTTAGGGTTAAAATGTGGGATTTTTGGGGGAAATCGCGGGATTTGGGGGGCAAAATGTGGTAATTTGGTGTGATATCTGTGGTGCTGTAGATGCGCTGCCAATGGCCGGTGAGGAGCAGCAAGAACTTGGCAGGCTGGCACTTTCGGTGTGGGAGCAATCGTGCGACGTTCGTGATTTGTCGGGGTTTTTTCTCAGTGGGTGCCCATGTGCAGCTGGTGGTAATCGTCGAAGCCCTGTTGGTCAGGGAAAGCCCGGAGCCCCGATGTCTGTCGTGCTGTAGATGCGCTGCCAATGGCCGATGAGGAGCAGCAAGAGATTGAAAGGCTGGCACTCAAGGTGTGGGAGGAATCGTCCGATGTTTGTGATTTCTCAGGATTTTTTTCAGTGGGTGCCCAGGTGCAGCTGGTGGTAAACGTCGAAGCCCTGTTTGTCAGGGAAAGCCCGGAGCCCCGATGTCTGTGGTGCTGTAGATGCGCTGCCAATTGCCGGTGAGGAGCAGCAAGAGCTTGTGTTGCTGGCACTTTCGGTGTGGGAGCAATCGTCCGATGTTCGTGATTTTTCGGGGGTTTTTTTCAGTGGGCGCTCAGGTGCAGCGGGTGGTAAATGTTGAAGCCCTGTTGGTCAGGGTTAGGGTTAGGGTTAGGGTTAGGTTAGGGTTAGGGTTAGGTTAGGGTTAGGGTTAGGGTTAGGGTTAGGGTTAGGGTTAGGGTTAGGGTTAGGTTAGGGTTAGGGTTAGGGTTAGGGTTAGGGTTTAGGGTTAGGGTTAGGGTTAGGGTTAGGGTTTAGGGTTAGGGTTAGGGTTAGGTTAGGGTTAGGGTTAGGGTTAGGGTTAGGGTTAGGTTTACTCTTAGGTTAGGGTTAGGGTCAGGGTTTTGTCGGGAATCTGGGGGGAAATGGCGGGATTTTGGGGGCAAATATGGGTTAGGGTTAGGGTTAGGGTTAGGGTTAGGGTTAGGGTTAGGGTTAGGGTTAGGGTTAGGTTAGGGTTAGGGTTAGGGTTAGGGTTAGGGTTAGGGTTAGGGTTAGGGTTACTCTTAGGTTAGGGTCAGGGTCAGGGTTTTGGGGGGAATCTGGGGGGAAATGGCTGGATTTTGGGGGCAAATATGGGATTTTGGTGCAAAATGCAGGAATTTGTGGCAAAAATGGGGGATTATGGGGGAAGTCGCGGGATTTTGGGGCAAAATGTGGGGTTTTAGGGTTAAAATGTGGGATTTTTAGGGTAAATCGCAGGATTTTGGGGGCGAAATGCGGGAATTTTGGTGCGAAATGGGGCGATTTGGGGCAAAAATGCGGGATTTGTGGAGGAAATTGCGAGATTTTGAGGGGCAAAATGTGGGGTTTTAGG